>NW_027113495.1:560566-597442 GCF_000696795.3 Halyomorpha halys
TGACATTATCAACATTTCTATTCTGACATTATCAACATTTCTATTCTGACATTATCAACTAATACAAATACTTGAAAATCAAAAAATTGCAAGTACTTGAAAAAAAATTGATTCCCATCATATCATAATTTAATACGATAAAATAAAACAATGCAAAAGTAACAAAACAAAATCACAAGAATTTTTACCCAGGCATCATCGCAGGTATGAAGTTCAATCCACTTTTAACTCTCCGACAAACATCAAGAAGCTTCTCTACTGTTTCTAATGAGGTGAAAACCTCTTTAGGAAAACCCCAACCCATTGCATGATGCCAACAAAGATACATTAGGCCTTCTTTAGAACCAAGAGCAGAATTGATGTCAGAAATTGATATGTTCTTACTCCTCATCTGTAAAGCAAGGTCCTTCATTCTAAAAATGAAAATAATTTTGAATTAAAATAACATAAAATTTTTCTTATATAATTGATCCTCTAAATACAACCACTTTTTTTTCGAAAACTTTAAAATATTTACTATTAAAGCTAACTTTTTACTCTCATTAAATGAGAGTAAAAAGTTGTAGGGTTGAGTACAGAATGAACCACTGAAAAAGTAAGAGGTAAAAATAATAAACACTATTGAGGCATGAAAACGGAAAAGGCTGTATGTGCCAAAAAAACTAGTTTTGAGAAAAAAAACAGGTCACGCTTTTTTTCTTCTAAAATTATTGAAAAATTACAGCTCTAGGAACTAAACCATTTAAGATAGGAGCTTCCAGTGGTTACTAGTCTATTGGCACTGGTTTCTTCATCGTTATCCTGTCAAAATCTCATTTTTTGTATTTCTGACACTTACAGTTTTTCCCATGTCTCAGTTACTAACTGTTTAATATATAAAATAGTGAATTATTGTTACATTTATGCTAGTGTTTTGATGATTTTGATCAGTTATGAATAACTCTACTCATCACTAGATGACAGTATAATTTGAATGCTGAACAAGTTTATGAAAACAGTATTGTTAGCTTTTAAAAATGAAAGGTACTCTTAAGGGAACAATAGGAATTTTGTTGTCATCTCATTTTTGGAGAAGATGGAACCCAAAAATCTATAAATTGAGATTGTGGAGACCTTTTTTTTTCCCTAAGAATGCCATACTTTCATAATTGAGGAAATTAAAATGATAAAAATCTTTCAAATAATTCTTTTTTGAATTTCCATATTATACCAGCAAGGAGAATATTATGACCATAACTCCAAAACTTTCTAACTACATCTTTTATCTCGAATTAAATTCCAAATGATTCAATGTATTTGATGTATTTAATATCTATTGATCAGATAAAAATACCAACAGATAATAAATCATGCAATAATAAATAATGGATTAAACTTGAGGATTCATTCAGAACTTTACTTTTGATCACAAGTGTAGTTAGGAGGTCTTAAAATTGAGGTAACGATATAATAGTAATAAACTAAAAATTTTATCTATAACAATAATTCAAAAAGCAATTTGGTTTAAGTGATATCAACAAGAGATATAGAAGAAAAGTAAGCAACATACCCATTAATTTCTTTAAATGAGTTAGATGCAATGAATCTGGATGAAGTATTGTTTGATCCTGAATCTTTTTTGGAATTTGGCTGTAAAAATTGACCACAAGTAAGTAAAATACATTAAAAATCCAAAAATATCAAGGTAAAATAATAATAATAAAAATAAGTTTAATTATTTTTCAAGAAACCAAGAAGAGCAGTAATAAGATTACATAACTACCCTATTATTTAAAAATATTATATGAACATTATTTTAACTTATTAAACTTGCAATGTCTCCTTAATTTACTTTGAAAAGTCCAGTGTGGTGCGAGCATCTCACAACTTTCACTTACCACGATACATACATCCTCAAGTTTTTTGTAGATTGGTGGGCTCCTGTTGAAGTTATCGCTATTTTCGGGAAAAAAATATATATATACATATATCTCTGAAGGCCGGGGGAGTGTGAACATTATACACAAACAATTTTTCATTTTTCTGCTGCTATAAAAATTTTATTTTATGGGTTTTGTAGGGCTTAATAACAAATATAAATTTTGTTACTGCCGAAAATGCAACAATTTAACAAAAGATAGCAAATTCGTAATGCAATTGGAAAAGACCGGCCGATCTTAATTTTTACCGTAATTGGATGTCTCTGTTTTCCCCCCTTTAATTAATCATAAAATTCTTATTTATAAGTATTTTGTATTTATCCATTGTTTATTATTCATAACAATCAGAACTTTTTTTAATTCAAATAAATTAAATTAAAGGTACTAGAGAGGAAGATTGTTTAAATTATTTATTTAAACCATGTCATACTATTTACAATACAAATAGTCAAGGAAATGAAGCAAAAAAAAATCTGGTAAGGTTTGTACATCACACTTTAAATATCAACAAAATATATAACAAATATTGGAAATAACAAATATCAACTTTGTTCATGCTAAGAATAACATAGTTTATCCAAAGATGAAGTGTACATATTAATGCAATCGGAATAAATGTGTCATTCTTGGCTTTTTCTGATTCAAACTCTGATATCTATTTCTCCTTCATTAAATTCTTCAATATTTCGTATCTATCTATTGTTTATTTTTTCTAACAATGGGAACTGGTTATTTATATCAAATTCACAAATTAAAGGTACTTTAGAGGAAGATTTTCTAAAATAAAATTGTCATTTAACCCCTGGCTATTTTAATGAGAATAAGATCTATCTGGTCTTAAAAACCACTTAATTTTACTATGATTTATTAAATTTAATCAAAATCGTTAGGTGTGAATGAGAAAATCAAAACAAGTGAAAAATGTATTCTCTTAAGTAGTACATCTCATCAGTCAATTTTAATTAAATAAGTTGCTGTCACATCTCAAGCATATACCCATCTTAAATACATACTTTCAGTTCCGTATGAGTGTTAGAGATGTATTTTAAGATTAAAGAAAACTAAAAAATTCTATGAAAAAAACAACAGCATAATCAGCTACAATCAATAGCTTGCAATAAGAGTAGAGACCACATCACAGGATCATCCATCACTATACTCCTAATGAAATGAGCCCACCTTACTATAATGCTATAAAGCAAAAGTTAAATAAATAAAGATGGAGAAAGGCTGTATCAAACTGCTATTTGGTCATAGATTGGCCTGTCTACATTATGCAACTGAATACAGGAGATCTGAGTAGAAACTTTCGCAGATGTCAGAGATTGGTGGGATTAAAACACCACCTTATCTCCTTGGTTCCTAATCATCATAAATAATAAACATAATCTTATAATGACTGCATTTCAATTGAAAATACAACAAAATCTTAGAATTGTACATATATTATTCCTTAAATACTGAACCTCTGAAAGATCTAGAATATTTAACCAAGATAGTATAACAGTGGGAGTGATTCAATTCCTCGTTCTTAACATTGGAGATATCTGATATTGCTAGTAAGTAATCTTACCATTAAATGAACAGGCAGTGCTTTTAAAAACTTATTTTGAAAAGCAAACTGAGCCACACTTTCTGAAAACTTATCCTTTGATTCTTTATAAGGTCGGGCCCTAGTTGGTGAGTTAGTAAATAATGATGGTGAGCATTCATATATTAATCTGAAAATGATGAAAGAAATATTGAGATAAAAATTATGACAATATGCGTGACAACATACTAAAAAAGAGGCATGGAAAAAATAATGATAAGATTAATATACCTTTGAAGATAAAGTACTTTAGCATGGTCTTTTAGTTTAATCTGCGAGTCGCAATAGTTCTGAACAATAAAAACTGATCTCAATGAAACCAAACCTGGCTTTATAACAGTTTTAAGAACATCGCACACAGGTCCAGTCTACATTAATAAAAATTTAAATAGATTAGAAGACAAAAACAGAGATATTAATTCATAAGTCATTCCAACATGGCAAGTGGGCATGTATTCACCTATATTCAATACGAATAAAGTCTAACATTGTTATAAATTACAACAACCTGAGACCATATAGATTTACATAAATGAACATGTAGGTATTGACACCACTACAAAAAAACATGTCAGAGGTTTATAATTTTTTTAAACTATCATAAGTCAACTACAATGCTTCAACTGAATTAGTAATAATAATTTAAAAAATGGTCATAATCAATAAACAATAAACATTAGGAATATGTGAAAACACGCCCACCCACCATATTAGAATGCCACTTTTGAACTTTTAGTAAAAAAGGTTTCACAACCAAAATAATTAACATACCAAATCATCAATAAAAAGACACATCAATAACTGATCAATCATTATTCCAACAGATTCTTCATCAATCAAATTATGTGAAATCATAACTAGAAATAAAGAGAATAAAATAACATAATGTAGCAATAAATAAATAAGTAATCACTGAATAGTCAAAATGTTACCTGAAAGCCAATGAAGAGCTAAACTCGCATCATAGGGACGATACACATTGGAAAAAAACCAAAGGAGAAGTACATTTACACTTCTTCTAGGCAGTTTCTTTCTTGGAACCATGCATTGCAAAATGTACTTCCTAGTATCTTTATCTTTAAAATTATATTTAAAAAGTAAATAAAATGATTAAGTTAAAACTAGTTTAAATGAGAACTAATCACTTACTTAAATTTTTATTATTAACCAAGGTTCTCAAACAAACATCAAAGTTCCCTGTTGACAATCCATGGCGCCAAACAGAAGGTAATAAATCACTTAAAGTATTAAAAAGTACTTTTTCAGAAATCTTGTTCTCTAAAAATCCAAATGGTAACTGGTATTACAAATAAACTGTGTTTTGATTAGAATAAAATAGTAATTACTACCTGAAAAAGCATTGAAATGCTCAAATAATTCCTTCTGCCAACCCATTTCCAAAATAGATATTGAATAATCAAAGATTTACATTTAAATTATTCTCATTGGCTCTTAAACGCCGAAAGAAAGGTTACAGAAAATTATACTTATATTTCAAAGTATACAAACAATAAATAGTTTCTCCCGCCAATTACTGTTTAAACGATCTAACAAAGAGATATGAGTACTAATGCTGTTAAAAAAAACTACAATCTCACAAATATAATTTAATTTTAATTTATGTAATGTGTACGATATAAGGAACTGACGAAATAAGACCGGGCAAATTAAATAAGCCTATAGCAAATATTACCAGGGCTCTGTTTCATAATGAAAGCTAATAGTATTAGTTCATAGTACAAGTATAGAAACAACGTGGTCATTACACTAATACTTATTTTTTCATAATAGGGAGGATTATTAGTGGTATTACAGGAGGTAAAAAGTACTGAAGTACAAATTACTTTTGTACAAGTTAGTGTAATTGTATTACGTTAAATCGACAAGACTAATAGTATTAGTTTGTACTTTATTATGAAACAGGGCCCAGGAAGGCCTAGTTTTGTATGCCAACTAAGCAAAAACCAACTTCAAACGGTATTTTGAAAATCTATCTTCTGATGTTTTTGTTAGAAGGACCCATTAGTTGGTGAAACCGGAAAATGATGTATAAAGGTATTAAAAAAACATGGATGCTTAAACATTTTGGTGCAAACTTGGCAATCTGAGTAAGTGGATGTGCAAAGCAGGTAATGCATCCAACGTTCCTATTTATTACTCCAATTTATGCTGGTAGCTTTGACCACAAGTCTTTTATATCAATACCATTGTACGGAGGGTTAATAATAATACAAATTTCTAAGGCCACAAAATTATCGAATGTGCCACTATTCAAGCAAATCATGAATTTGTTAAATGTGTTAAATCCATGATAAGATATTACTGAGATGTAAATAAAACCTTTCACTTTATCCTCTTTTGCTCAGTAGCATCACCAATTTAAAAAAAAAGGACAATATACATAAGTTCCGAGATCCCTAGTGTATTGAAATTTCTTTCACTGTTTGTCACTTATTGTGCACACATTTTCGAAAAAAAAAGAATTTTTTATAAAATATAAAAATGTATTTATAACGACCCTAAATAGTGACCGAGGTAATCATGGAGCAAGACCACACCTTCGATGGAGTGAATGATGATGCCAGGACCATGATGGGAGTGAGGAACTGGATGGCGGCCTCACAAGATCGTAATGATTGGTGGAGGCTGTTGCAGGAGGCCAGGACTCGACATGGAGATGTGGAGTCGAGTTAATAATAATAATAATATAACGATCCTAAAATAATCTAGTAATTCATGGCTCCAACAGTTCGCTTATGAAGTTTTAATAGTTCTCTCATATCTGCCTAGAAATCTTTTCACAACATTGGCATGCTGCCAATTCCTTTCAATTTAATTTTTCATGAAAACGGAAATCAGCTAAAATGTCCTTACTTAAGGCCATCAATTTGCCTTCTTATAGCTTTGCATCACTTTCTGAATAAACATTTATTTTAAGCACTTTAAACCACCACCTTTGTGCATAGTTCAAATAAAGGTTTTATCAGTCTAAGTTCAAGCGGAAGGAGTGCCTTTTCTGGTTTAATAAGATGGGAATATTTTATGTTTAAAGTACCAGGTTCAAAAGAACTTCTATGATGGCAATCTTTCCTATTATAGTGTTCCTTTGATGCCTTATCATACTGCTCCATAGACGCCCATGAAATCACTGGTCAAATTCTCTTACCTATCACATTTGGTATAGTATTCATATAGTATATCATTCCTATCAAAAGTATCTACTCATACATATGTTTACATTTATACATGATATAAAGGCCATTTCTGTAAAAAAGTGTTTTAATAAATTCCTAAATGGAAGGCAGAAAGATGATACCCATAAATGTCGACTAGTGTTTTGTATACTAACGAGGCGGTGTATATTATCGCTACTTTTGTCATAGTATTTTTCATAAATACTACTATGTCATTTCTTCCAAAGGTATGGGCATTTATGTCATTCGTGTGGTGGGGTCAACAGCTCTTTCCGCTCTATCGCATAACCGTCTTATGTTAGGGGACGACCAAAATGCACACTAGTTTCCTGAATCAGATAAACTGTGTCGACCGTTGCAAAGCCAGCATGCGTATAATTTTTTGTACTCGTATAATAATAAACGGGGACTGGCCATATATATTGCACCTATGCGCTGGCAATCTGCCTCAGATGCTTACCGGAATGATTTGTTCATTCTAGCTTCAGACGACCTGCCACTCAGACCGTTCATTTTCGTGTGTGGTATAAACATTAAAATTTTATATGTACTGTGTTCATTAAAGTGAACTCTAGTTCTAATGATCCACCAAGAATAATTATTTCAAAAGGATTCACCGACAGGCGTACGTTAGGTTGGCGGAAACGAGATAGACACACCATCATTCTCCACTTTTACTGATTTCACTAGATTCTGGTCCTTAACACTTGAAACACTTTATCCAGGGGAAAAGAAAACGCTCAGTATTATACGAGTACAAAAGATTACCCGCACGTTAATTCGGCAACGGTTGGCGCTGACTATCTGACCCAGAAAACCAGACAATTTTTTTTTATTAGACGAAATCACGAAACTTGTAAAAAACAAAAACCGTTGACTCGTATTTTAACATTTTGATTTCTGTATTCTTTTATTGTTATTCTTCGTGCCCAATTAACGTGAACTCCATGTTTAAAACAATGCATTATAGATTTCAAATCGGATGTTCCGTTCGGGAGAAAATCGAAACGGATATTATTTCAAGTTAGGTGGAATACTTAGCCTTCATATTAATAAGTAGGGCACTTAATCTTCCATTTCGAAACATTTTGTTCGCGTTAGATTTTTATGTAAATTTGAAAAAACATTTAGAAAATTTTAAATAAAATATATTTTTAGTTAGAAACAGAGCAAATAGGTTAGACCTTTCTTCAGTTACTAGAGATGTGTCAAATAAACTACAATTTGTGTTCCGCTGGTTACAGTTCTGCCGACCTGTTCTATTGAAGGCTACCCATAACTTTAGATCCATCATGATTTTTCATGTCTCCCAATTCTCTGCATCTTGAAATGCCAAAGCAAAGCAATGTTTTTGGGAAAATTAGCTTTAGAAAATTTTCTTCAGAGGAAACATACCTGTTAACAGCTAATGCTGTTAAAAATTATACAGGCTTAGAATTTTTCCTTTTATGGGCAAGGCCCCTGGTATTTACTTTATCTAAACTTTTTGAAATCTTTGCTGTATATAACTTGTTTTAAATGTATAGTAGAGGAAGGTATTGTTTAGACCAATTTTTAGTTAACTTTTGTTATGTACATAAACCCTTTCCTGAAAGAATGCTATCTTCACTGATCTCTTTATCAAAAGTATTTGTTTTAAATATTATATTCTGAATAAGATATCTTAAAATTTTACCTTACTTTCATAGGTATATGTTGTTCCCTTGACCAGATGATAACAATAACAAGTAGATATAAGCCATCTAATTAATATTTTTAAACAGAAAGGTGTATGTTTATTAGACATGTCAGAACAAGGAAAAATTCTCTTTTCCTCCTCCCCCTCTCTCTTTCAATGAACAATAAAATAAAGGCAGAACAAAATGGTGATTTTGGCAATAGTAGAGACTTCAAAGACAGTAACTGTTTATAAGATGGGATGTTCTTGCAGATGGGGTTGAGAAGTCCCACCAATGGGTTAATTAATATAATTCAAAATAATTTTAGGCTAAGCTTAGGTATAAAAAGTTCCTCACTAATACATATTCACTCTGGAGAGAACTTCTGTTCTTTTCTATAAAGAGACAGAAGTTTTACATATCACAATCATCCTACATCAAGAATCTCACAAACATATTAATCTTACATTTAATAAACTGCACCTTTTAAACATTCAGCAACAGCCCTTAAGAAAGTTAAAATAATTAGTACAAACAAATAAAATACTTCTACTTCATACATAAATTACTGGACAAATTGTACTTTTTATAACCTAAATATCTTATCAATAAAAACAATATGTATCCTTGTATCTTATCACAGCAACTGAAATTTAGAAAGTGACCTCAATTGGACAATTCAGAACCTATAGAAATAAATGATGAAGAACCTCTTGAATTTCATGAGACCATGTCATAGTTAAGAAGTGAGAGAGAGTTGTCTAAATAAAACAATTAATAATAATACCAATTTAATGAGTAATATAAAAAGGGAAAATATGATAATAATAATAATGAAAATAAAGATAAGATAAAACAAAAAGTATTTACAGACTTCTAAAAATATTATGTTAAAAAAAGATGAATAAACAGATTATAATAAAATTAGTTAAGTATAAAAACAAAATAAATGCAAAATGTACATTTCAGGATTGAAAATATCAACATTACCGTGTTGGCGCAGCACAGCATATTTTGTATCCATAGTTTCGATTTCAAAAATTTTTAAATATTGGATAAGGGAAAATTAACAAAAAACGTAAGAATGATTGTAACAATACAGACAACTTCACAATGATAGTGAAAAATCGTAATAGCCATGATGTTGATAGAATAAACAAATTAAATAAAATATAGCCCACTATATGTAATGAAACAACTATATAATTTATTTAAGTTTCTTCATCTTTTCTGGGGGTTCCTCTTGGAGCCATGATGGTAACGAACATTAAGAAAACAACTCTTGGAGCAACAACTACGCCATGACTGTTGCTTCTCATCATGGTGTAGTTGTTGTTCCGAAAGTTGTTTCTTTCTTAATGTATTCTCCTCCCTCCTCTGAATGTCTCATTTTCTGCCCAAGTTTTCACGTAGTAAAGTGGACCATTTCTTGACACTGGATGAGGGGATTGGGCTAGAGATAAGGACTGAATTGGTTCAAAACCTTCACCCTCCTGTGGAGTGGCCTTTTGTTATTTAGTTGCTTACCCAACTAAAGGTTAAACTATATTGCTACAGCCCAGAAAAACCTAGAGAACTACTGAAATAGTAGATGCAAAGATTCATTGGCTGTAGTGGCCTCACATCATCAGCATTCAGCCCCAATGAGATTATAATTGTCTTCATTTCCATCAATTCATCTTTCATAAAGAACGATTCCAAGACTAGAAAAAAAGAAAACAACAGTATTTAATTAATATGTTATAACACAAACAAATTGCTTCTGATACTTGCTAAACACAACTCACTTTGGTTGTCGCATGTTTTATCATCATCACCTCCATAAGTTTTCTAAATTTCTATGGATAATTTTTGAAAATTAATTTTTCTTCAGGGTCACCTACTGTTCTAGCCATACTCTTATTTTTCTTCCTCATCTTCTTTTTGGCACCTGGAGTAAACATTATAATAAAATTTTTTGCAAGATGGCTACTGCAGTGTTTGAAAATAATGATTAATTTAATTATTTCCAGAAGAGAGAGAATAAAATAATGTGCTACTTACTGTGGCATAGGAAAAAGAAAATTAAATTTCTTCATTTTGGCTCTGAAACTTGAAAACAAATCCCGATTTTATAAAGTAAGGTCTCTTA
This sequence comes from Halyomorpha halys, assembly GCF_000696795.3. Classification (NCBI taxonomy): domain Eukaryota; kingdom Metazoa; phylum Arthropoda; class Insecta; order Hemiptera; family Pentatomidae; genus Halyomorpha; species Halyomorpha halys. The sequence goes on from NW_027113495.1 coordinate 571,060, forward strand.
AAAGTACAGTGTAAATAATGTTTATCACCATAAAAACGCCCAATACCATGTTATGTCACATAATTTGGATGGCTTTTGGAAATAAACAACTCGTGCAGTGTATTAACCTATTTTACTATTTTCTTGTTTGATTTTCAATGTTCCAGCATTCCAGATAGTCCCAGCTTTTTTAAATTAAATTCAATACAGTTTTCCACTTTCAAGGTATAATATGTGTTTGTCATTGAACCTGGTATTTTCTTATTAATAACAGCACTGCAAATGTTCACAATTCTTTATACTAATATCTCTTCTTTTCTGTATTTTGCCCATACAGAGAGAACTAGTTTTTACCATAATACAACTAATTTATATTAAGAACACAATATTACTAACTTTTTAACCAATAGTCCCACAGGGTTTGAAACAACTTAATGCATATTTGAGGTAGGTGGTATCTCACAGATAACCTCGCTCACTTGTAATCGAATGATTTTTTTTTTCTTAACTAAAGAAGAGGTTAAACAATAAAAAAGAGACAATTATTGCTTTTGAATTACTTTTAGTACATATATTTTCTTCAATACACAGTCATAATGGAAAAAAAGGTCTGTACTACCTACAACCTCTGAGTCTTTTAAAGTCTAATGACATCCATGTGTTCTTTATTTATTAACAATTTAGAAAATATAAACAATTTTAATAAACTGTATATAAAATACAAATAACAAATGTGTAGTAAATAACTAGGTAACAATTAAAAAGGTCTAAATTAATAATTATTGTAATAACCAACAAAATAAAATTTTAAAAATTAATTATAAACACTGTAGAAAATTAAAACCTTCAAAGAAGGCCGCCACAAGTTTAAATAAATTATCCATTATTAGATGAAATTGCAGTCTTGCTACTTGTATGTGTATATTTTATATAGATACACATATTATTTTGAACATTATTAAATACAAATTTACTACAGTAAATTTTTCAACCCTTCTTGGCTTGTAGCAGTCTTCTCAAAATTGGTAATTTGTACTTGATATTTAAACTGGAACAATCAGGTATGAAGACTTATAAAAGCAAAAACTTTAATTCTTCTACTAACAATGCATTATATTATGCATTAGACAACTTAATGTTTAAAACTCACTAATAAATTATGCAGCATATTCATTTTTAATATATTGCTTGTTCATAGACCCACCCACACAATATATATAAGATCATTTTAAATATTTATGATGGGCAAGTTTAAATCAAGAAAATACAATAAATTTGAGCAGTGATTCCTTGATGGCTGAGAGTGCTGTCAGTTGTGGGTTCAGTTCTTACCTGGGTCAGTTAATATTTATCCAGAAGTACTCTTGTGAAACAGATCTTGAAGTTGAAACATAATAAGAACAGTAAAAATACAACAGTTAGTAGCCAAGAGATGTCAAATCCTGACCCACCTACCAACAATAAATTACATTTGACTGATCACACACAAAAATAAAATTCATGTCACTAGAGAAATTTTAACTAAATCATAAAATTACCATTAGACGGAAATACCTTTCTGCAATTGAATATTTTGCACTGTATCGAATTATAATGGTTTACAGTAAATAAAAAAAGACTGGTAGCTAAAGGGAAGATTTCAGTCATATTAATAGGAATATAGGAAGCGTGTTGTCAAAAAAAAAGTAAAAAAACATCACAACGGAATAGATTAATATCTTTAATATGTCACTAAATTTATATCAAATAAAAAAAATGTGGTATTTCCCATCAAAAAAATTATTTAAATCTTTTATGTTCGAACTATTAATTTTTTTTTTTACTGAAAATACTGTTTCAAAGTAATTTAACAAACAAAAAACAATGGGTTCACTGCTCTATTTCTAGAGTGTAATCGTTAAAAGTAACGATAGTGCAGAACTAATTCATGGTTTAAAAAAAACAGAAGTAGACAAAACTAAAACAAACAAAAAGTTAATAAAAAGGAGTATGTAATTAGTTAATTTTAGTCTGAATTCATAAATCAATTTTAGTACAAATTCTAAACAAATAGTAAGCATTATCTCGTGAGATGGCAGAAGATTCAAGCTTTATGAACAAAACTAAAGGACTTGATACCAATTAAATGAAAAAATATCTAAATAAGTGGATGCACACAATGAGAAAAATTTGATTAGTTTTCAGACAAAAATCACAAGAGATATAACATACTATCAAACAATAGAATAGTAATTTTTTAATCAGTTTACAATTTAGAAGAAAACTCAGCCAGAGACAAATTGAAAAATATTGAATTTAATCAAATTATGAGCAAACATTTTGTTAAAAAAATTCTATTGATGTTCGTAGTAGGAAAAATAATTCATATAAATAAGATTCTCACACTGTCAACTTTTTTGGGGTTTGAAAATCTTTAATATCTAGATATTAATAGTAGACACCACAATACTAAAGACCAGGTGCTAAAACAAAAATATTATTGCATAGTGAGAAACTATAAATAAATTAAAAAATAATCATAATAGAAGAAAGTGGAATGTTAATAATTATCAACCTGAAACAAAAGTTGCTGTACAACAGCAATCAAATACCCAGAGGGACCAAAGCCAAATGTCCCATTAAACTGAAAGGTGTCAAAATCCGAACCAATGCTATCACAATATTTCAATGATCTATAATGAGAAAGTGGAGATGACACAAAAGTTCATTCATAGTTCAATGATTAACATTTCAAATGGAACTAAAACTGAAAACAAGACTTATCAACAGTAAGTTGCCAATACCTCCTCTCTACAAATTAATAACTCAAAAACTATTTGTTTAATATCTAACTCAAAAACTATTTGTTTAATATCTAACATAAAAATTTATTTTAAAAATAGAATCCTTTATAGAATTTTTCAAAATATAATTAGTAATGTCATTACTAATTTTTATGTCATTTAGTACACATAGGATATAAAGGAAAACATAAACATTTGAACAAATTTTAAGATAGGATTTTATCAGTCCACCATTGATATATGGCTTTTATTTTGGAAGATGATAATCTTAATCAAACCATTTGAGCTTGTCAACAAATGATATAGAAAATCAGTAGGTACTGTGATTCTAAAACAAAGTCTGTCTCCATGAATATAAGTTCTCTAAACAGCAACAATAAAAAGAATAATAAACATGGTCATGCAGAATATTAGCACACTCAGCATCAGGTTATCAACTTGGAGAAATCTTGAAAAGGAATAAAAATGAGGAATAATTGAGCAATGAGTCTTTCAGGAAAAAAATGGTTCGTCGCCAAAAATATTTCTGTTTTAGAGCTACATCATTTTAATATCATTTCTTTATCAAATGCTATTTCACATAACATAGTTCAATTTCTTTTTTTTTTTTTTTAAATTGAAATAAGTCTTCATACACAATCTATTAAGAGGAAATTATTAAAATAACACTTAAATTAAATATCAAAAAACATTTAAAAATTAATAAATAAGATAGTTAAGTGTAGCAAAAAATGTTTTAGTAACAAATCATAAAAACTAAATCAAAACTTAGGAATAATATAAATTAGTGACTCTTAAAATTATAATTTAATATTAGAAATATTATAAAACAAAAATTTTAAAATCATAAATAAAACTTAATAAAAAACTAAAACATAAAAATCTAACATTTAATTTGTACAAAAACAGACTAAAATAGTTTCATTTAAATAACAGTATTGCTTTCTGAATTATCCCAACATTTAGTACATAATATTTTATACAAAAAGAACGTAACATAATAATAACGAGAGCATTAGCAAAGGTAACATCAGAGATTAAAGTTTAGTTTCAGCTCTAAACAGGAGGGGGTTGTGCTTTTGTCTCCTAAAATTTTAATTTTATGCTTGACTAGTTGTCATGGAGGATGCTCGGACACTAATATTAAAATTAAAATAGAACAAAAAGTTAATTTTACTTACAAGATAAATTAATTTATCACAGCCTTAACTGCTAACGAAATATCTTACCATTAAAATAAAAAGTACAAAAAAATTCACCAGACTAGATGTTTTATTAATGAAAACACTTCTGCTAATATTTTCACTCGACATATTCCTCAGTTCTTATGGTCTAATAAAAATTTGATTCACCCATCAAGGAACCATTCATTTCCTTCATATTGTCTTTCTATTGTATTTAAAAACAGCCAACAGGGTTTATATAAAAGAAATTTTTATATCTAGGAGCATATGTTATAGTAAAAGTTCCACTTTCTAAGACCTAAGTAAAAAATATCTGAAATAATTGAAATCTCTCTTTTTTTTTCTTTAGGTCTTGGAGCTCAGCATTAGAAGACATTTTTAGGCTGTTAAATTTTAATTCATGAAGGATAATAGCCTAAACACTATAGTACAATTTTTCCCAAAAATTAAGATTTGACAGTTTCAGGACACGATAATGTAGGCTAGAGAAAAGGGTACAAAAATTGACTATAGTACGATCAGTGCACAAGAAGACTATTATCAGTATCTAACAGCAAACGGAATCGTTCACACTTGATTTTATATTTTTTGGCTTTTACACAACTCCAAAAGCAATAAAGTTGCAATTAATGCTGCCTCAGCAGGTAGATGAGCCAAAACCAACACAAAATAAAGCCACTTCAGAAAATTATCTTTAAACTTACCACTTTCATTAACTAAAATGGTGACTTTACAATGAAACTAAATATTTGATAAGTAAGAGCCCATTTGAAGAAGATACGTGATGGGAAACAACTAACGTTAAAAGACAGAGTAAAACCTGAAATATTTTAATTAGCAAAACATGAAACAAGTTCTAGCAACTACCTAAGAGTAATAGTTACTACTATTATATATGGACCATTCTCTCATAAAATGTCAATTCGGCTACAACTATTTGAAAACTAAAATTCGTTATAAAATTCTTAAAAATATCACAAAATACTTTTTAACTGTTTCTATCAAATTGAGGTTGTCAGTCATACACTAATATATTTACAGTAAAGTGTCCATTATCCGAACTAATGTTGTCAGGTGTGATTTGGATAATCAAAAGTTCAGAATATCGAAAATCTCTTTTAAATAAAAAAGGAATATGACAAAAAATCACAAAGTTGTATAAAAAAAAATTATTTTATTGTGATAACAGATTTTTGTGATATACCTCATACTGTTGAAAGTGAACTTGTTAAGAACCAAAAAGATTACAGTTCCATTATAATAATTCTAGAAAATCTAATTTTAAAGAAATTTCTCTTCAAACTTATTTTATAGGAATGGAAATGTTGACCCTTTCTGGTATCATTTCCGCAAAGCCAGTTGAATAATCGACACTCTACTGAATTTAATGAAATAAAAAATAATTAAGAAAACATCACAGTGATACAAATTTGAAATTTTCACATCTCTAACAACCATGTGTAAATATTAAGACCAAAAGAGGAAGGAATCTAATTATCATTACATCCTTTGCGATTTTATTCACTAAAGGAATAAGAAGTGGACAAACGAATGACAAATTTCATGTTTGTTTTTTTCACTTTTCATGGGTTTCTTTCACATTTATCAACAAACTATATAACATAAAACAATTAAAGAACTAAGCACATTCTAAAAATTAAATCTTAAAATGTATGAATGACAATTAATAAAAATGTGCACTGGATTAAGAGATATCTTCACACATTGAGAAGTAACAGAAGACTAAATAGTTATGGCAGATTACAGAAACTGTAATCTATTAGATTAGCCTGCAACTGGCATGAAAGACCACAAAATTAGGGGAAACTGATAAGTTGAATGAATGACACTAAACCCCCTGACACATGTTTCTTCAGCTCCTACTTTTATTCTACTAATTATGTCAAAAAAGAGAGTTACATTTTTGATCTTAAACAGTAAATTAAGGGCACTGTAAATCACAAATTTGTAATTTGTGTCTAAGGTTATATATAGCTCTGCGAGGTTAGAAAGGTTGAGTCTGAGCAAGATGAATGAATGACATTTCAAAGTTTAAAACTTAATTTTTCTAAATTTTGAGCTAGTTAATCAAATTACTAGCTGATACCAAATTAAAAACATATCTGCTAGTTTATTGGAATATTTCTTTCGATTATAATGTTATTTATGGGTAAAAGACAATATCCAACATTTGTTGGGAGAATGGCCAAAATGGTCAAGAAAAAAATTAATATATTTTAATATGTATTTACTTTTATTATTTATTCTAGAGGCCTATATAATCCAATCACATAATTCATTTATCTTCTTGCAAGACCATTTTTATTTAAACAATGCTAATACTCAAATCAGCCAGCACAATTTGAAGGAAATGGATATTGAATGAGCTGAATAAAACTTCGAAATAAAATACCTAACTTTGTCAGAGCATCCATAGAGGCATGAGAAAATATATGTATACATATAATACAATAAGTAATAGATAGAGAAAGAGAAAGAGAAAAATACGTGAGAACATGACGGAGAGGAGAGATGGTGGATTGACTATTCAGCCAGAAGTGCCATTGTACCTCTTTGAGCGCATTGCTCTTGGAGATATACCCATTTTCAGAGAGCGCATTGCCATCGCTCTGTTAAAGTGTCGACCCTGACCTTTGGTCTCGAGTATATCGACTTCAAGTGTCGAGTCCAAAGACGATATAATGACTAGAAGTACTCCCAACACCTGAAAGCATAGAAAGGAAAATTATTAAAAAAAGTTAACTGAACCCCAAAAATATAAATAAAAAAATTAGTAAATCGTCATCAGAGTATTCATTATAAATATAAATGGAAAATACAATGAATAAATTCTGAAGCTATTTTACACTAAAATTAGGTGATAGCAGAATAAAAAAATACCAATGTCTGTTACTTTCAGGCAACGACCTGTAGCCAGTAAATAATTGATGTTATAACAATATAGAGTTTCGGCCAAATTTGACAACAATAAACTTAAAATTATCCGTTCTTGGGCCACATTCTTCAGATAATTTCTGAGAGAGGAGGTAGCTATAACAGGGCTCAGAATTGGATACTACCATTTTTTAACCCATAATCACCTAATAACAAGGAAAGATCCACCCTACTATCAAAGTGGTAAAGTGACTATATGAGAAACACATCTTTGAGGAGTATCCTTGGGACCGTATATGGTATCATAAAGAGTAACAGAAAATTTTGGTAAACCCAACCCCCAAAATCCTAGAATTAGGCTCGAGCTTAATAATGAGTGGTGTTTGAAAAAGATTGTTGATTTCCCAGGAAAGAGATCATACCACAAAAACAATCAGAAATGAACTCTTCCCCTAATCCACCCCTAAATCCCAGAATTAGGCCAGAGCTTTTCTCATATGTAAAGTATTTACTAATAAAGAGTAGAGTAGTGTTAAACAAAATTAAAAAAGTGGCTTTAACTTCTTTAATTTCTTCAAGTAGCAAATTAATTTTTAAATATTAAATATAATCAGATTAATTTGTATTTCGACCAAATTCTAATGAATAAGATTTCCAGGCCTCCCATCACAACATTTAAGGTACTGAAATTGTATGTTCAGATCAGAATATCTTATATTTCTATTGGAAATTTCTACCATTAACTAAATTATCATTAAGAAAAAAAAAAAAAAAAATGTACCTCTTATAATCCATGAAGTCTTGGGTTAATTACTTGGTAATGATCACAAGGTAAAATATTAAAAGTTGCAATAAATTAAGAGAAAAGTACACCACCAAGAAAAGTTTCTTAAATTGTTTTATAATACACTAGCTGACCCAGCAATAATTTGCTATTGCTATATTTGAGGATGTATATACATTAATTGTACACTATTTAAACTTTGATATTAATTAATGTATAAATGAAATGATAAGACGGTAACAATAGTAACAGCTAATTTCACTATATAATCATTAATACTGCTCCAACTTAGGTGATTTTTTCTTATTCTTTTAGACAATTTGACTATCCATGATACTGTCCTAGATATACTACATAAAATATGAATAGTTTTTATATAATAAATCTCATTGTGCAAACAACACTAAAAATGAATATGATTCGATTTTTCCTAAAAAAAAAAATTGATTGACCTACTTCACTGAAAACCTAATTATTTTTGTTTAATTTTTAGTCAGTAAAAAATCATTTAATAGAATCAGAAATATTTTTTTCTTATTCTTCAGAAAGAGAAAAATCAATTGGCATATAATAACAATGACAAAATCTATACTTTTGAGCTAAGTGACAAAAACGCTTAATTTTGTTAGTAATTTTTTTTTTTTGAACAAAAAAATTGGCCCAGCCTGTAATCTTCCTGGGAAAATCCTGAACATTTAGTAAAAAACCAAAAAAAAACCCTTTAAAATCGGAAGAACAGTATGGCAGTGCATAAAGTATGAATAAATATTCATTTTTATATAGTAGATTAATATGAATCAAAGTAATTAAATATTGATGATAACTTGCCAGGCAGACAATGATGAGGAGAGTATACACGTGAATGTTATTGTCTGGGCTGGCTTCCATCTCCTTGAGGGCAGATAGGGCAGGATCAAATCCAGGCCTCAGCTGTAGGCAATGTCTCATGTGGAGTGAGGCTTCTTGATAATGTCCGTACGCCTAATTCAACAAAATTTATAATAATATATTCTTTAAAAATCAATATAACTTGTCAACTACAAGCTTCTAATATTTAAAACTAATAACTCTGATAGAAGCGTTAGAAGTTTGCAGAACGACAATAAGTTGATTATTGGAAAAATTAGCTCTTAAATGAGTTCATTATTTTTGTCATTTGAAAACAGAAGTTTTTCACAGCTAAAAAAGTTTCCAGATTTTTGTATTTTCAATCATTGATTAGAAGGACAAGGTTTTCCTTTTCCTAATCAATTTTATTAGATTCTGGCAACTACTTTCGCAAATGAATGTTTAAATGTATTTTCCTCTGCAAACCTATACTTCGAAAATAACTGGATCGATTTGGCCCCAATTTGGGGATCAGTGATAAATAGGGCTAGTATCAATCTCATTGTAATTATTAAAATTAAATATATTTATATAGTCAAATTTTAATTTATACATAAAATTTTTGTTGTTACTATGATTTGTATATTTTAAATAGAATTATATAGTTAAGTTCTTAGATATTTTTCAACTAAATATATTTATAAAAGTTGAAAATATTAAAATTAATTTTAAAAAACTAGACAGTTCATAAATACTATAAATGATGTACAACACTTTAACAATGCTAGTGCTGTGTCTAAAGTCCAGGGCCAAAACAGAAAGGTGAGAAATGAAGTAAATATAATATTATTGTATTATATGTATGTATGTAAATATATGCACAATATTACTAAACTGTGCTTGATGTTCTTAAATACATGAAAATAATATATTTCAGGAATATCACCATGGAAAATTAAATTGTATATTTGATCAGTTGATATTATTAGATACATTATACGGTGGAGTAATGATAAGTGGTAACTTCTTTCTTTTCTTCCTTTTTTTTTTTTTTTTGTTTCAAGCTACAACTAATACAATAATAGCCTCCTTTTTTCTTAAATCCCACGTTTTCAACATAGAAAGAACCCGTAAATTAACTTATTGGGAATTAATTAGTACTAACTTATTTTGCAATATATTGATAATAATATTAATTTTGTATGGACAGCTTAGGTAAAATATTAATTTTGTATGGACAGCTTAGGTAAAATATAAAAAAATATAAATTTATTTATTTTTCCAATCAATAGATCATCTATTTATTTCACAGTTATAATTGTCTTATTCAAATGTTATCAAAGTTTAAACTAGTAACTAAAGTTGATAATAGTAAGGAGATAATGAAAAAACAGTATTACTCCAAGAATACCTTGAATATCTCTCCAAGTGTAAAATATTGCTGCCAAGCACTCTTGTCCGGTGGCTGAACCTCTAAAGACCTCCGAGTAAGATAAATAGCATCATCAAGATACTGAAGAGTAAACAACACCCTTGCGAGATTTAATAATACCTATCAAAATAATTCAGTAATCATAAAAAGAGAAATAATACTAACAAAGAATAATATTTCATGTGTATATATAAGTTAACATGCAACCATACATACGTAACAAGTCCAACTTTTTGAGATTATTACTGTTTTATATCAACGATATACTTTTCATAACACACTTCACTTCTATATCACAATTCTTTTACTCATAGAAAAAAAATAATTGTCTAACTATAAGCCACAATAACCAACTTTTTAAAATATTTTTAACATTCATAACTATAATTTAGTTTGTACATTTACCATAAGCTGTTAGCATAGCACTTCTGTATTTTAGGGTGTTAATTTATAATATAACAACACTACAATGATGATATGAATATAAAAATTATAAAAGAGTACATTTGAACCAATGTATGTCATTCATACTAAAAAAATCTTCATTACCTCAGCATTATGTGGAGAAACAGCCAGAGCTCTTCTAAAACATTCAATCGATTTGTAAGTATCTCCCTTTAATCTCCAAAAATTGCCAATCTGATTATAAAGTTGAACCGATTTTGGTTTCTCTCTTTTGGCTTTCTTAAGCTTCCTCTCTAATGCAGCAACATCTATATCCGTGCTCTTCTTTTTGAAAATTAGTGAGATCTACAAAATAATAACATCATTTAAGCTATAGTAAATAAAAAGAAAAAGAAGAATTAAAGTAGAAAAAAACCTGTGGTTCAGGAACATTGGGATGGGATAACCTGTTAGCAATACCAACTAAGTTGTCATAATAGGTGAAATTGACAGGTTTTCCACAATCTAACACTTCATCGTCTTCGGGATATTTCGTTTTATTGTGTTGTTCTTGTAAGGGTGGAGTAGGTTTCTCACGTCTGCAAAAATCAAGAATTGATCAACCGAGACAGTTTCTCAAACAATTACGACAGCATCAGATATCGTAAATCTAATCTGTGAATTAACACTTCACATAGAGAAAATCATTACTTTATAGAAGCATTATCACTTCTTATTCATCCTAACTGAAATCATTAAGAGAAAACTTACACCTCCTGAGTGGTGTTAACTTTTTGACAATCAGCACAAAAGTTATCACTACTTCTTTTAGTCCATGAATTCCCATAGTGCACAGTAGACACCAAAATATTGAATATGGGGTCATCAAAAATTTCTTCAGTGTGATAAGGTAACTTCTGCATATTTCCAGGCTCAATCATGTTAATTTCACTGTTCAGTTTCCACAGATATGAGGTTCGAGAATTCGTATGAATTATCTGAACCATGACGATGTGCAGAGAAATTAGCACAATACATTTTATATTGGTCATAGTAATGTATTTTCGTAACGTCATTAAAATTTTAAATTGAATTACATCTCACAATCAAAACAACTAACACAACCTCACGGGTCCAACCGATGATAGCAATTCTGTCTTCAAAGAAAACAGAAAGTGCCTTAAAATCGCAGTGTAGCCAAAATTTTGCTGAAAATTATAGGTCGGTAATATTACAATTTTTAAAAGATAATGAAGGCTTTTAAAATGTTTGAAAATTTAATAATGAAGTTTTATTTTGATTTTTATTAAATTAACCATTAACAAGAATAAATATAACAGGTGGTGATTGGCATGATAGGTTGGCACAACTTCCAAGTGTTTTAGTGAAACCTCTGCCTTGCAAGTTGTAACTTACTTAGGATTTGGAATTTGATTTGTGTACACTGTATAGTTATTTTAACTAGTTTGGATTATGGATTCTTACGAAAGTGTTTTACTTGTTAAAAATGAAGTTTTCGTGTTCAAAGTTCCTCCTATCACTACAAACAGAGGACATAAGTAAATATTATTTTTCTAGTCAAATTACCTAGTACCCTTCTTTCATTTTTCCATGTATATTAATTGTTCTTTATCAGAGCTGCGGACTGGAACCTATCTGATCCACAGTGGACTGGTAGAATGCGTTTAGTAGCGAAAGACAAGGAATGCGTCTTGAAACTGGAAGATAAAACTAGTGGTGAATTGTTTGCAAAATGTCCTATAGATAAGTATCCTGGAGTTGCAATTGAGCCAGTATCTGATTCTTCACGTTATTTTGTACTTAGAATCCAAGATGATAATGGTAAGTCCAGTTGTACTTTTTCTGCTGGCTGTTAATTTAGGAAATCAAATTGTTTACTAAATTTACATGACTTGAATGTAATATTCTACCTTTCTTTACACAATTTTGTTTTGCCAAGGTGTCAGTAAATGTTATAATTGTTCTTTTTTTAATGTTGTTTTCATTTTTTTTAAACTGTGAACTGAAAGTTTTATCAATATTGTTTCACTATGTTGCTGCTTGGCTATACTAAAGTTCAGTCTTAACCAAAGTTTGAGTGAGGAAATAATGGTGTCAACAGTTTTTTATTGTGATTATTAAATGTAGATGATTGCTGATGTTACTGTTAAAAATATAACAAAGTAACAAAACCTTTCATTTTAAAATATTTTCCTTCATTGCTCATCTTTAAGGTTTTATAAAAGTAAATTTGTGTGGTAAAAAAAAAAAATTAATATACCTGTGTATGTTGATAACATGCAAATTTTCTCTCTTGTTTTTGGGATTAAGTTGGAATGGATGAAACATCAGATTTGTTTATTGTGATGAAGTAATTAAAATAAGAAACCATCTATTGCTTATTCACGGTAAAACAATGTGTTATTCTGTGGACACTTCATTTTCATACAATATCTTTCAGTCTATTATGAAATATTTAAGTGTTGATGTAATCTGAAAAATTGTTTAATGTATTCCTATTTGAATTCAAATTTGGACATAATTCTTCTGAAGGATTTTAAAATATGTCTTTTGGTGATTGTACAGTGAATAAAGTGTAAATTGAATCTACCAACAGATCTTGAAAATGATTCTCATGAAGGCGAGAAACTAATCTCGATGATGTTTTGAAAATTAGTGAGACTACATCACAGAGGCCTCCTACACTTCTGTTATCGATAAAATTCATGAAACATTTAAGGAAAAAGTCCTAGCCTTTGTCATCTGGTCTATAAATCTTCACTACAATGGCTTTAACAAACTTTAAAAAAATACGTAATCTGGAAGTTGAAGTACCACCACATTGCCCTGATATGTCGCTAACTGTCTACTTTTTTTTCTGAGAGCCTGGAAGATTTTTAAGAAACAAAATACTAAAAAAATGAAAATAAGCCAAAATTTCCTTTCATCAAGTTTATTGTTTCAAAGCTAATTAAGTTTATTTTTATAAGGGATAAAGAATATTGTTGGGTATTTGAAAAAATATATTAAAGCTAGTTTAATAAGTTACTTTGAATAAGCATAACATTAAAGTTTAAGTTAATATTAACAAACACAATTTTTTTTTCTATTTGCTTCATACTCTGGTAATCGACATGTCATTTGTTCCAACTTGATAATATTTTCACATGTCTTTTTTGTTTAATTGTCTTGCAAAGCCCTAAAGCAAGTACGAATCTTATAATATGTAATATTAAAATCAGGATTGTCACTTTTTTAAAAAAAGAAATACAGAATAAAAAGTATAACCAAAGAGGGAAGGAGAGAGAGGGTTTTAATCTAATAACTAGTTAATAAGTGTGTAAAAAATGATCAAAGGGAAAATATAGAATGTATATACATTCAAAATAATTCTATATTTATAAAAAAACAGCTTTAGAAATTTTTAAGGAATTGGAAGTAGTTATCAAACATTAGCTAACATTATTTAGTATAATTATTTTTAAAAAAACATTAAAAATAAATCAACCAGAACACTAAAAATTAATAAGAATAGAAACATTACATATGGTAGTGAATTATCACCCTCATGGTCAGGCGGTGTTGGTAAGGAACATAGTGTTTACTTAAACCTGATATTATTAGACAATTTTCTCTGCCAATCGAAAAATATCCTCAATCTCATCCAGTAAGGTAACCAGTTTTGTAAAAAAATTCTTCCAGGCTAAACTGAAAGTATTACCGAAATACATGATAATTCATGTCCCATGATAGTCAGCAGGACATATAACAAGTCAAATGAGAGTCCTGGAAAATACAGCAAATATTAATATGCCAATCTGGACCATGGGGCAACTCTACTTAAATATTAAAAATGGTTACCAGAAGCACTATTCTGTGTTTTGTTACTTTCATACTATTTTAATTATTACTAAATTAATTTAATTTTGATACTAATGACTATAAAAATTATAAGTTATTAAAGTATTTTTTACAGTTACAGGTTTAATAATAAATTAAAGTTTTATCTATTAAACATTTTATGCATAAATTGATTTTCATATTATACTACTTACCATCATAAATCATTGATGTGTTCTGTTTGGTATTAGGTCATGATATGAGCTGTTGAATGCACAAGTTGTAGAAGTCAAACTTGATGTTTTAGATGTAAATGATATATATTCAAAACTTTAGGGAAAGTTCTTTAAAAGTTTTAGATAAGAATAACAGCTTTTTCTGTTAAAACTGACCATAAACTTATCTTACTATTTAAAATCATATGAAATCACTGAACAAATTAATTAATTAAATAGGGTTTTTTTAATGAGAAAAAAATAACACACCACTTTGGTCTCAATTGTGGAAATCAAATCCTATTAAATTCAAGTTCTAATCTGAAATAATAACTTTATTTTTCTAGGGCGATCTGCTTTTATTGGAGTTGGATTTTCTGATCGTTCAGATAGTTTTGACCTCAATGTAGCTTTGCAAGATCATTTCAACTGGTTAAAGAAATCTGAAGAAATAGAAAAAGAAAAGGATGTTCCAAAGCCTGAACTTGATTTAAAGTTTAAAGAGGGCGAAACAATAAAAATTAACATGAAAATAACTGTACGTTTATGTTTTACATCATTGCTCAGTTTCAATGATATTTTGTTACAATTTTTTTTTTTTTAATATTAGTACTCTGATATTAGATATATTGTTATTTAACTGACTTAATTGTGGTCAAGATTTGTTATCTTGGGGGTTAGCAGCCCAAAAATAGATAGTAAAATATCACTTCTATTTATTAACAATTCCTCAGATAGTTCTGAGGTTTATGCAAATTTAGGTTAGACAACGTTTTGGTAGATGTTAATAAGACATTTCAGAAAGCGATAACAGCTATCTATCATTGATTATTCAAAAACAAGTTGTTAACAATAAAATAAGAAAATTTCAGTAAACAAAGAAATAATTTTTAGTTAATAATATGTATTTATTGGAAACTTTAGGGTAAAATGGTTATAAAATTTTATGTACAAGAGTGTCATTCAAACTTAAGACATTAATTAACTTAAGGTTTTACTTTCGCTATTTTCCAATAATATTTTTCTTATCAAGAGTTTTTGCACTAATTAATTAATCAGTTACCAGTGTTGCGGGTGGCTGAGAAGCACTGGGATATCTTAGAGTCCTGCTTTACCTTCCACATGAGGCTGGCTGAGCTTGATTCGGGGTTCCCAAGGCGGATTATAAATATTGTATATAGGCGCGAATACATATTTATTTCATTGTTACATTTAATTTTTTTTATATCGTACACAAATTATTTTGTTATTATTTGATCACTATTATTTTTTAATCAATTCCTATTTTTATTTTTTTCTGTATAATTTATTTTACTATTATTATTCTTTTAACTTTCATTTTTTTTTCTCCTTTTAATTCTGGGAATACTATTGTTATTTAAATTTGTTTTTCTCTTTTTGTTGTTTTTTCTTTTGTTCTTCTTTTTTCTGTATATATTGTATGAATGAACTCTAATACTTATTGCCCTTGATTGTGGCAAATTGTATCAATTCTCTTCAATAAAAAAAAAAATAATTGTTAATATTTATAAAATTTTAAAATAATTTTACAGAAAAAGGATGGTTCTGAAGCCAGTGGTAAACCTAAATCGAAACCGAGCGGAGGTGGTCTATTGCCTCCACCTCCTGGAGGTGTTAAGATAGCTCCACCACCAGCTCCATCCATAACATCGTCCCCCTCTCATCAAGCCCCACCTCCTGGCAAACCTGAGTCCTGGGGCGAATTCGCCTCTGCGCCAAGCCCTAACCCTGGGTAAGTTAAGTGATTTTTTTATTTTTAATTTGTTCATATCTTTTCTGTATTAGGTATATTTTAGAAATGTAACAAATACAATAGCCGACTTCTGAAGTTGACTGAAAAGAATTAAGTAAACACACAAATTTCTTTTGATCATTTTATCTCGCTATCTTTATCATTCTCCTATATTTCAGCCCTGAGGTTAGAATGCCTAAGTCAGTTCATAAACATTCATTTAATTTAACAATTATAGGATGTGATAATAAATGAACAAATTGTTAAATAGTTACATTGAATGAAATGAGGCTCTAACTGCTTATTGATGTTCATGAGAGGAAAGAGTCAAAAGAAATTTGTATTTTAATTCAAGTTCCTATTCTAAAACACAAAATTAATGTATGATATTTTAATAAACTAATATAAGATTAAATAGATTTTTAGTTTTGATGTTGTAACTCTTACATAAAGTAAATTTATTTACTTCAATTATGATTATGGTAAACACTAAGAGAATGTTAGGGAACACATCTTGTGTTTCAATATTTCACTGCCTCTAGTATTGCATATATTTTAATATTTCAGATGATAATACTTTTATTAAATTCAGCTCAAAATTATATTATTGAAGTTATACCTTTTGTAGAGCCATTGTCCACTCTATTCTACATAATTTAGATTATGAATCAGAGATCCTATTATCATTTCTTTCTAATGAAAATATTCTGATGAGTGGTACTGTTTTATTTAGGATTAAATTATTTCAATTGTTTTTTTCTTAAGTGGTCAAGATGTATCATTATAGCAAAGTGTTGGCTTCTTAGAAGATGTCTTTTCTTTTTGACATTGCCCCACATAGCTATTGTCTTGATCTTTTATTACTTCGAAGTCCATCTTTCGATGTGAATCTGTAAAGAGCAACTGTATAGTGACTTATAGGCTGACCAACTGACAGATGGAGTTAGCTCATTCTAATATTTATAACCTTTAGAGGACATAATTATATTCACTTATTATCTAAATTACAAGATAAGTAAATCATGTTGATTATTATACCATTTTAGTTCTTGATTTCTTTGCTTGTGTAAAGAGAAGTTCAAATCAACACAACTTAGTTGTCATTGTTTACAATTAAATTCACAAATGTTTATTAAGTTTTTCTCAAACTTGGCCAGATAAACATTTTTTTCCTTTGATTAATTATCAAATTATTCCATAGTGTACACTTACTAGTAATAAAAAATGTATTTATGAATTTCATTTAACCCCTGTCAAACTATTTCAATGAGGATAACACTTAGCTGATATTAAAGATCATTTGATTGTACATTGTTTTAATTAGTTAAATCATTGAAACTTTTGGGAAAATGGAATAAATGTGAAAAACAAAATTATTTCACAATCGCAATACTTCCCGTTACTATGTGTTACATACATAGGTAACTGAAAGTCAAATATTGAAGTTTTTCCAAAAGTTGATCTGATATTGATAGAAAAGCTCATCTCTATACAACAGGCATACATTATGATAATTTAATGAGGGTTGAAACTGTGGGGTAGTTTCTAGTGCATAATAAAAAATGATTGATTTTTAAAATAACTCTACTCACAAAAAAATAAATGTTAAAGTAAAAACAGAATTATTTAATAGGGAACTAGTGAGTATATTACATTTTGTTGCTTTGCTTTAATATTAAAACGTCTAACAAAAAAATATTTTTTTATTCTGTATTTAATATATTCTTTAGATTGTAGCATAGACTGTGGTTACTTAGTGACAACCCTATCAGCTATGGAAGTCTGTAGATGGACCACAGTAGAGATTATAACATCTTTAGAACACATACATTTCAAAATAAAACCACAACTTTTTTTTATTAGATCTACTCCTATTAAAGCAAAGCAGTGATTTACTCTTTCCTACATTTATTTTTATATTAAACAGTGCGTAATTAAAAACCACATGCTTGAAAATAAAGCTCATTGCAAGGACGCACCTCTATATTTAGTCAGGAGCAGCTCTAACTAAATGATTTGTTTAATAATGGAAGTGTGTGTGTAAGTATTCAGCTAATATAATCAGAACAAAAATGGAACGTGTTTTGGGATCATGATATCATTTAGATATTATTTTTAATAAATGAAGAATTATTATCTGATGATCACCTATTATTTGGTCTTTTGTGTTTTCAATTGATTAAAAGGTGTTAACCCATTCGAGACCAATAGCACACCGTGTGTGCAATGCATTTTCAAGCCAAAAAGACTGACTGCACATTGTGTGCAATTATCAGTCAGTATGGAAGAAGCAGCCGTTAAAACAAGACTGATTTAAAACAAAAATAATATTTAGTATTGGTTTAAATTTTTTTTTTTATTGTTTTAGTGTTATCATTCTGTACAACAAAAGTAAGTGGGTCATCCTTCTTAGAAAATTCATTATCTTGTACTGCTTCATAAAAATTTGGGTTTATATTCTTTTCTTCATTACTGAACCCAAAATAAGGATTTTATGTTATCAGACCATTTTTGGAATTTTCCATGAATTTTGGAACATTCAATTTAATAATGTGTTTCATTTTATATCGCACAACTGGTGTGCAATTGGTCCCTCGTAATAAAAACATTCAAAGGAGCTACCTGCACACACAGCATACAATCATCTTTTTTGTACAAAGGGAGTTACAAAGTGACTTGATTTCTGTTGCCATCATGTTTTTAAAATCAAAAATGGCCAATATAAAGAGAGAAAAAATTTTGGATTCTGGGAATGGTCTCCAAAAATATGTGCTGTCTCGAATTGGTTAATCTTTGTCAAACAAAATTTGTATGTAAAATATATTAAAATTTAAGATTTTGATTTAATATCTACCAAAATACTTTTGTATCGAATTAGTATGTATAGTTTATTTTTATTTATTTCTAGAACTGCTACTACACCAAGTAATCCTAATTGGGTCCAGTTCTAACGTGTCCTTGCGATCTTGGATAAGTGTTGACGTATATATATATATTTTTTTTTGTTTATTGTTAACACTTAGTTTCAACCCAGCGTCTCATAACATTTATTATTTTGAATTTCTTTTAAAGGAATAAGAATCTGCATGGCTTTTATTTTATCGATTTACCAGTTAGTATTAATTTAATAAATTTACTTATTATTTTATTTATATTTACATAAAGTGTATGTATGTGCATTTGTATGTGTGAATACACTTGCTTACATATGTGCAAATTACTTAATAATTTAAGTCATTGCTTTATTTGAAAATTATATATTTTGTTTGTTTTTTTTTTACTGTTAAAGATGTATAGATATGTTGAAGTATTGAGATGTAAATTTATTAAAAATACATGAAGGATGTAAAAATACTTATTATAACACCATTGTAGTTATTTATTAGTAGAGGCATGATGATTGTCATCTGCGAAAGAAAAGTAATAGACATAAGAATTTAATCTAAAATGAAAATTGCTTCCTCTACGGTGACCATTAGAGTTGTGATAAAGTATATAGCTACATTTGTTTAATGATTTTCCAGAAATAATTTTCCAATATTTTTTTGATGTATTATAAATTATGTATGTATTTTAGAATCATTTTTGTATCGATATATTATTAATAGAATATTTTGCTTAGTAGAGCAAAATAAAAATAAATAAATTAAAAAAAAATGGCAATATATTTATATGATAAAATCATTTTTGTTGTGATAAAAGCCCAAAATAAAAATGTATTGATAGTTATCTATCTTAAGAGCATTATCGCTCTTTATGATTCATTATTGTTTAATCATTCCAGAATATTTAAAATGTTGACTTCTCTTAGAGTATATATCATAAATAATGTGATAAAATCGAATCAATAAATACATAGCAAACTCATATACTTTTTATATTTATCCTCCCCTCTCATTCTCCATTTTAGAATACTAATTATATACCCGATTGTATCATTTAATAAATCAGCAGTAAGTCATTGCTTCATTTATCTATGAAGCATGGTAATTTTCCTTTTAAGAATGTAAATTCTTTGAAAAAATTTATGATTTATTGTTTACTAAGCAACATTTGTGAACAACTTTAAATAAGTGCCATTTATAGAAATTCAATAATATGATACATACCAAATTAGAACTGGATCAGTATACTTTAATGTTATTTTTCTTTTTAATAATATTTTTATTCAATCCTGACAAGGTTGCCATTTTGTAATGTTGTTTTTCTTTTAAAATTATGTATTTTTTATGCTATCTTGACACATAGGATTTTATATAGCATTTTTTTTATTATTCCACTATGGTTTTACCTGTTCATGGCAATCTTTTCCCTATACCTTGATGTGTAATAGGGGTATTCATGATGTGTTAAATTTAAAATGTTGTAAGTATAAGATTTGAGCAGCCCTATTTAAAGTCATGTTAAATTTTAAATACATAAGACCTCCTAGTGGATGTTCTGAGCAACTTTTTTTATAACATTTCCTTCCAAAACTTCATATTATTGTTTACTCCTAAACTTTGATTAAAATAATTTATTACAACCTGCCTAAATTGAGTAAAAAGTGAAAGTTTGGCAACTGAATGTCTTGTTGATCTTTTAACTTGTGAGAAAGAGAATCAAGATGAGCTATTGACAACTGTCATTACATTATCATGATTGTCAACCATTGCTTTATTAGTTATAAAACATCCAAAACAATACTAACACCAAATAAAAGCAAGTAACCTAACACAATAAGAATGTGCGGGTTGGAGTCTTGTGGGTTGGATTCCCACCTGGGGCAGTTAATATTCATTTTACGGCAGTCCCGAAGAATGAATCTTGACACTCAGGGAGCCACCAGGGGTTGGGAAAAAGGACCATTAGGCCCACTTGCCAGACTTATTTCCACCACCAAATACCAATACCAACCTACCACGACATCAAATAAAATGGTGACGAGCTTAGCTGGTCTGTTGCATGGCGTTATCCATTTAGCTGATCTATTTGCAGACTTTCAACCATATTATATGTTTTATCATTTTAACATAGAAGGAAATATTTCTCCATTTAACATGTTAAACAAAATATCATGAATACCCCTAATATCTTCATGATACACTGTGTCAACATATTGAGTTTTTTACAATAATCATTTGTAGTTGAAATGGGTTAACTATATTATGTAGTCCCACATAACTATTATATTATCCAGCTCATTAAAATTTACAAATATAGAATGATAATTTGTATTGGTACAACTAGTTAAGCAAGTTTTAAAATAAAACTTACAAATCTGGTTAAATTCAGCATTTCTTATTGGGACCCTTTTATGTGGAAGATGGGTGTCGCATAAGCTATCGGACTTTAGCAGACAGCTTGAATTTTTTTTTCTTTTTTGACCTTTATTGTGTATCATTATTTTCACTAATGACCCTTTGTAATCCAACAATATAAATTTTAAACCACCCTCTAAATTAGTGGTTATATGTTCAAGGTATCTTATGGGTTCTTATTATTCAGGAAAGGTTAGATGAATGGTTTGTTTAAAACTCACCAAAGCCTACATTCTCAAAAAATGCTGTCTGATAGGAAAGTGTGGTTTTATCCAATTTATATTTTTAAATACTAGAAACATAATCATGAAAAGATGTTTTTGTGCGAGATCTTTTTTCAGAAAAGTGTAGAATGAAACTTCTTGTAGCGACAAGGTTTTATCGAGAGGAAATTCAAATGTTTGACTGTTTTGTACATCACACAATTTTCATTTATCCAACCCAAATTAGAAATGAAATTAATTCTTGTATATTTCAAAACAGCTATTTTTTCATTATACAGTATGAAAATACTTTTCCGTTGGAACTAAATAATTCATAGAGGTAAGTGAAATTAAAATCCAACTTTTGTCATGACAGCCATGAAAAAACAAAAATGATCAAAATCTTTTGTATTCTATATTCATACATTGTTTATCACTATTAATTATGAGGGACAGTTAAGTTTTTCAAATAGACAAAATTAAAGGTATGAGATGGTCAGGGGTGCGGTCAGCAAAAAAAATACACAAATAAACAAAAGGTTCAGTCAGCAAAAAAAAAAAATACACAAATAAACAAAAGCTTATTTATTTGTGCCGACGTTTTGACCTGAATTTCAGGCGTTCATTGGGGATGCTTCAGCACATTTTCTGTGTAAAGCATCCCTGATGAAGGCCTGAAATTCAGGTTGAAACATCAGCACAAATAAATAAATTTTTGGAGAAGTTTGTCGGGGAGTACGGTCAGCAAAGAACAACATAAATAAACAAAACCATTTTATGCCGACGTTTCGACCTGAGTTTCAGATCTTCATCAGGGCTATAGCTGACTGCACCCCCCGACAAACTTCTCCAATCATTAATCTACGGTCAACTATCTACACCTCATTATAAATAAATTTTTGTTTATTTGTATATATTTTTTTGCTACTGTTGCTACGTACACCCGACCATGTTAATCTATGGTCAACTGTAATCACCTCAAAATTAAAGGTACTTTTTAATGTTTCTGTTGGTATGAAAATTTGTTTTAAAGGTTTTATTGATATGAAAAAATGACTGTAAACTTTTTTACTGCCTATAACAATTTAATAGAATACAAGAAAGTTGGAACTATGCATTTGAAGAGATAGAGTCCTCGCCTATTTCCAATTTTCCTCCCTGTTTAAGCCGTTTGTACGGAAAAAAAGTTTCCTTCTTCAATAGTGCATATTTATCCATTTTTTATTACTACTAACACTGAAAGATGGTTATTTCAACTAAACTAAATTTAAGGTACTGTAGGGGGAACTTTTTTTTTTTAATGCAGCATTTAATCCCTGTCAGACTATTTCAATGAGGATAACTACAAGCTGATATTAAAGACCAGTTGATTTTAAATTAATGTACAGAATTAAATCAAAATTGTTCAATCTATTTTTAAGAAAATCTTAAAAATAAAATTTTCCACAATTGTAACAATTCCCCTTACAATATATTCCATAAATAGATAAGTGAAATTCAAAAACGAACACAACAAACAATACAACCGGGTAATACAGAAAAAACACAGATATTATGAAATAATTTATTTTCTCGTTTTATATTGCTTTTTATAACAAATAATGTACAAATAAATGCTAATATGTAAAAAGTCTTTGTTCTTGAAAAGGAAAAAAAATCCTCAAATTACTCAGTACGTTCACAATCTTGGACTATTTTTCAAACAGTCATTTATTTATTATTCCTGCTTTGTCTTTGATGGTTCGTCTTTATAATGCAAAAAGATGAAAGAGAAGACAAAAACTCCGAACATCATTGAGAAAGCACTTGCATAATAAGGGTACGCACTAGCGATAAACCTCTCATATTGAGTATGCTCCAGAGGCCTCACAGAAACCTAAAACACAGCACAATAGTTTCATCAATAATGAATTTATTTTTAAATGAAAGTTAATAGGAACTATACAAATTAAAATTATATGATTATTTATTTACATATATAAAGTTATCACAATATTATATTTGGATATCCAAGATTTCAACAAGAAACAATTTGTAACCAATAAGACAGCTTATAGGATGTCAGTTCAGACTGACAATATCTAATATAAGTAAATAAGCAGTAAAGTAAAATTTCAACTTTTCAGGGAAGTAATTTGAAAGTTTGATCGATGTTTACCATTACAGGAATCTTGAAATTTAATTCAACATCTCCACATCATTTTGGTTTTCTAACGATGATTATTTTGTCAGGAATCAGTAAGGTAAAATAAAAGAAAACAAAAAAAGTTGTTTATATTTCTCTTATTGCTACAGCCACTGCTTAAGCTTGACAATTTAGGCCATCTTCAGGATTATAGCAAATCGTGCAGGTTAAATGAGTCCCCATCAATCATCTCACAGGATCTCCTGCCAAGTGAGTCCATCTAAAAATAAATTTTCTGCCACAACCCAAACCAAGCCCGAAGAGATCAGTTTCTAAACCATTTAACTGTTCACTCTCCATGTAAATCAGCATTAGGTTATAAAAATTAATAATTTATGAGCATCAATCTTTTTATTTTATTTCACCCCTTATTTGGACTCTTTGATAATAATAACTGTTTTGGTCTCCTTTTCATTTTAATTAATTCTTAAACACAAATTATAAACTTTATTACTGTCATCTTACAAAACAGTAACAGAATCAGTTTCGTTAAATCATTCAATTTAGGTGAACATCGAATTTTTAAACCATATAAATTTTATATAATTCATAAATTATGTTCAGAGCTACCAACTCTACTTCATACCACTATCATTAAGAACAAAAAATTTATCAAGCTACCTGGGTAGAGCTGTAGAGCGTAGTATAGCCGATTCTACTGTAGTCCACTTTGAACTGATAGACTCCATAGACATCAGGAATCTTGAAAACTGCTTCATAATGGCCAGGTTTAGTGCGCTTCAAAGTTGTGCGGACAAATGGATCAATACGAACAAATTCCAACTGAACATCATCTGCGTCATGTGGAACCCAACCAGTTGGAGTTTTGCGTTCTATTTCCAAAGAGAAAACCTACAAATAATAATAAATCAGAAATGTTATAAGCAATTCATACCATCATAATTGACATCTTAGAAGTTTTCATAGATTGTAACTTGGATGAATCTCTGTTCTAACTAATGCTTTTTATTAAATTTAATCTTCCAAATAATAAGAGAAAATTAGTTAGTTTATATTAACTATTTTCATAGAATAGCTTTTATAGCATAATGCAATATTATTAAAAATACTATTCTCATTACATTGCTTATAAATTGGGTTATATAACTTAATCTTTACATTTTAAGCATTAATAGAACCGAAACTGATATGATCTAAATTATTGCCTCTCAGATCCAATCTGCTTTTTACAAGTAAACGGATAATCATTACGAAAAAATTGGTTCTTACACTTATATTTAGAACTGGGCAGATTTCAAATAATATTAACATATCATCTTAAAACAAAATGGTGATGGTAGAACACCTGATTTTATTCAAAATGCTAGCTATATTTTTTGTCCACTTTTTTTCAATAATTGTGGGTCTCCATCAGGCATGCTCTTGATGAAGGAAACAGACTGAAAGATATATGATTAAAAATACTGACTACGTCATCCATAATGGTATAGGCTGGTGGTGGCTGCTTTTCGCCAACTCTATGATGTGAGGTAGATTTCACTCTCAATACTCCACTCTCTTTGAAAACCCATTTGCTCAATGCAGTAGCTACATCCTTGTTTCCAGAAACTTCAAACTTTTTGCCCTAGAAAACATATAGATTGTAAAAAATAATAGGTTGAAAAGTAAATATGTTTTTTAAATTTATACAGTAGGCTATTTAGTTTCAATTCATTAATCAGAAATACAAATTAGTCAGCCATTGAATATACATAACACATAATGTAAAAAAGCCTACTAAGAACATAGCTTTCACACTATTTCTATTCAGTACATAATCATCATATATAAAAGAACAAATACATCAAACTGACTTAGTGATCACTGTATCTACAAGACATCAATCTCTATGAAGTTAAATTTTTAATGGTGGTTCCTGGTAAACTGTAGATATATAGAATAAGAATGGATTAAGAAGAATCTCAGGATAATAATTTGTTTTCATATATTAACCTCCATAATACATTTGATATGACATATGAATACTTTAGTAAATATCAAGACTATGTTATCTTATCATGAAAAAAAAATCTAATTCATGACAGCTTTCACCTTCCTCTGCTTATAGAATGTCCTAACTTCTGTTTTGTATTTTTTAAGATTGTCCAGCTTTACAGGCTCAAAATATTCCCTGACTAGTTTAAGTTTCCCAGGTATTCCAGTAGACACCCTCAATAATCGAGCATTATCCATAACACCAGCTATCATCAATTACCGCACAGTAAGACATTTGACATGACATATAATTACTTGTGTAAATATCACTCTTATATAACCTTAATTTGACAAATAAGTTACTGATCCATAACAGAGATGTGAAATGCCTTGACTTTCGGTGTTTTATTGAAAAACTGTTTAACTTTTCCAGGTTCAAAAAAATTCTACCCTATTTTAAGTTTACCATAAATTCCTGTCATCCTGGTAGACATCCTAAATAAACATCTATAATGCAATTTTACATACCCCATTCTTTTGCACAGATGATGTAAAAGCTTCATCAGAAAAGAAATACAAGGAGCCAGAGAATACAACTCTTGCATTGTTTCTTGCTTGAAGTGCTGCTAACATCAGTGTGTTTTTCCCAACGGCATGGGGGTACTAAAAATAGAAAATAAACA
>NW_027113495.1:597852-602093 GCF_000696795.3 Halyomorpha halys
AAAATATTAAAATAAGTTTATGAAATCTTTTATATCCATACATACATTTCATATATTAATATATGCTAAGATGAACAGATACCATAGAATAAACTTATAATAGCAACCATAAATTATAGAAACATATATGTTAAAGGAAAACATAAATTACAGGTTATATACGCAAATTCTAAATGGAAAGGCAAGTTTATATTATGATTAACTTAAGACAAGTTTAAATAAAAATTAACCATTCTTATCGATAAAATTGACAATCTGTTTACGACTTTACATACCTCCTTAATGGGCTGGTCGGGTACATATGAATAAGATGTACTATCACCGGTGAGAAGCTGAAGAACAAGTGGATTTTCTGAGTCTGCAATAAGCCCAGTTCCTTGATAAAGAAGCGGAGGAATGTTCCGAGACCCAACAATGACAGGAGCATCTATCAAGTTTTTAGGATCCGCTACAATTAATGTATGCTAAAAAATTAATTATTATTAGCAATCTGCTCTCAAGAATCGTTGTTAATAACATACAAAGTTATCTATTTTTTTTTTAGAGATGATCCCGCTTATCACTCAGGATTTAAATTAAAGTCATCATTTACTATGGGAAGCCATAATTCTTAGCATAAAATTATCTCACAATCCAGCAAAATCTTATAAACATATTCATAAATTTCCATCTTTAACCAATAAGCCTTTATCAAATATTGGATAGGATATTTTATCAAACAGCTTATTTTCCTTATAAGCAAAAATAAAAAGCTTTGGGCCTTTCTAACCTAAGTAATGAGAAGACAATCTGAGTATATCAAAAACTCATTAATGAATTATTGCTTTAATGCTGATAAACCTGTAACAGCAAAACAACTCGTTATAGATATTTTAAGTATTTATGACAGTAAATTAGTTTAAAATAAAGACTAATTCATGACCTGATCTGAGCTAGGACAACCCTAAAGGTGTTTATATACACTCACTATTATACCCTATCTATTTATCTTCATATATGTCTATGTTTCTCAACTTGCTCCAGAGACTCAAGCCTTAATAAAACCTACATGGGTCGAAAAACATTGGTTTCTAATAAATAGAGTTACTGATCAGTGTACTTGTCTGAAGGACCATCTTATCCTTCAATTAATTGCATAGAATCAACTAAAAAACTTCATATATTCAACTATTTATAACCCTGATAAAATGCATATCGTAAACTTTAATACCTTTCCTTGATCCTTTATATCGTAATTGAGATGGTCTATTACAGAAGCACCTTCTTCATCAACTTCAAAACCACATTCTGAAGCCAATTCCCTTAAAATATCACCTGACATACTGCTTCCAGCAACTAAAACATTACCTCCTCCATCGATAAATTCTGCAACTGCTTGAACACTTAAAGCACCACCAAATTCTTCCACTGAAGGTGCAAAAATTATAAGGTGATCATACAAAAATCCACCATATTTAGACAGCAAAAGACTAGCATCATCAGCTAGCTTAAATGTCAAAGAATAACCCCTCTCTGAAAAAATAAAATTAATACAGCACTTGGTAGGAGAATGTACCATCTAAAAACAAATTACCTCATTAATAATACGAACCTTTGAGAGATTTGAAAAACATAGAATGGGTTTCTTTAATAGCTAGATTATCTAAAAGAACTAAAGTTTCATTTTCACTATGAACTAAAGCTAAATGTGCACAAAACACGAAAAAATATACCAAATATACATGCCGGCACCCCATCTTCAGGGAAGCTTGTTTTGAATTGTCATACGTGTCAATGGAGTAACTTCTGCCACATCGATATCATATAGACAAGTCTTATCATTTGTTTTAATCAACAACGATTTTTCGATTAAAATTACATGTTTTCAATGATGGTAAATTAATAAAAAGACTCTTATAATACAACATCATTCTCAGTATTTAAAAAAAATGTAAGAATAACGATGAACTACTTCACTAGTGCTTCGTGGCCCAATCAACAGGCCCATCCTCCCAATCACAATCTGCCGCAATTCCCAAAGTAATCCAGCGTTTTCGATCACACACTTGATAGTAGCCGACTGTTTTCAATAACATTCAGCCTCATTTCTCCTGTTTTCCTAGAATCCCGTCTATCCTCACCACGGAACTTCCTGGAAGCTACTTTCTTCTGCGAAGAATTGTACAGTTATAAGAAATGTGTAATTATTTTCATGATAAAAGGAAAATAATGTCATTTTCCAATTTCAGGCGCTTTTTAAATATTGCTCGATTTAACTATCTTAAAGTCTCCTCTTTCCGTTTGAAGCAAATATTTTAAAAGTGATACAGGACCGTCCTTACTGGGGGGGTCTTAGCCAGAGTACGATCTTCCAATCACGCATGAGTGCAGCTATCTGCCGGGTCATTGCAACCGGGCCATCAACGCGATGACCCGGCAGATAGCTGAACTCATGCGTGACTGGAAGACCGCCCTGTGGCATGATCAGCTCCGGAGGACTCATGATGACCACCAACAGTTTTGGAAGCTAGTCAGGAACTTTGTGCCCAAGAGGAAGACTGTACTACTTACTGCTGGGAACGACCTGCTGAAGTCTGGGGAGCACACTGTCCTCCTGGTCTCAAGCTGTGCAGCGAAGGCTGCCGAGCGGACGGCTAATGCTCCTACACCACCTGGGAGGTCACCGAGTCCAGTTGAGAAGCCCATCTTGAGAAGCCAGCTGGAGTACTACGCCGCGGTAACAAGGCGTCTGGGCAGGAGGGGATCCCAAGTGTACTCTTGAAGATGCTTCCCAGGAAGTGTAAAGCCTTCCTGCTGAACATTTTCAAATCGTGCATACGAATCTCTTACTTCCCAACTGCCTGGAAACATGCTATCATAGAGCCGCTACTCAAGCCGGGAAAGAAAGGTGACTTGCTTGAGCACTACCGCCCGATCAGCCTCCTCTCGATGAGCAACGTCTTCGAACGGCTCCTACACCACCACCATATGGAGCACTGCAGGGAAGCCGATGTTATATCTCCCGAGTAGACTGGATTTCAGCGAGGTGTCATCTGCGAACACCATCTGGCGAAGCTTTAAGAGTACACCATAGGGCAGATGAAGAAGAACAATGCGACGGCCTTCATCTTTTTGGACTGCAACCGGGGTGTCCCAACCCGCTCCTACTCCGCCAAATGGAGGAGTTCAAGTTCCCCACTGCTCTGTACCGACTGATCGGAAACTATCTTAGTGGATCTTTCATAGTGCGAGTAGATAGGGACTTCTCGCCTCCGGTCCCCACCACCTGCGGAGTCCCTCGAGGCTCTGTGCTGATACTTCTACTGTTCGTCGTTTTTAAGGCACCAGTAGTCGCTCTTAAGCACTCAGAGACAATAGTACCAGGCTATACATATATAGGATATCGGGATCTATGCCTCCAGCATGTGTCCGAAGGTAGCTCTGGAACAAGTACTGAAAAGGGGAGGCATCACGGTGAAGCCTACAAAGACAGATGCCATAGTCATGTTCTTTCAGAAGGGCAAGAGAGGCAAATTCTTCCAGCGGTTCATTGTGGACGGCGAAAGCCGAAGGATCTCGAACACCATCTTCTATCTCGGACAATTGATAGGCATCTTATCTTCTCCAGTCATGTCAGGGAGAGACTCAACCTAGCCCGATTGAAATCCTACAGGCTCTGCCACCTGCTCACTTCACAGGACTTCTCATTTCGCCTTAAGTTAAAGATTTCAAGGCAATCACCCGACTCTGCTCTATGGTGCCCCGCTCCTGCGACACCTCTTCAAGACCACACTGAAAAAGCTGCAGAGTTTTCAGAGTTCCCTCCTTCGGCGAATAGTCAGAGGAACTTCACTCCAAAGAGCCAGGAACAGTGCTATCAATGATGAGCTCCCCTCTGACCCGGAGTACATGGCCGTAGGCACATAAAGTTTTTTGATGGGCTGAAGGCATGTGCTAACCCGCTGTTCAGAGAGGTCGCCCTTCCATCTTCATTCATCTTAACTCTTTTATCCTCCAGTGGAGCAGTCCTCTCCGTTCTTTGTAGCCCCTCCTCCCCCCCCCCAATCAGCAGCTCCTGTAATGCCATGAGGCAAAGGAAGGGCACTAAATACGTATGTATATATTGATTCTGTAGGAAAATAAATATAATGGAATTTTAATGTTTCTTTAATACTTTAAAGTAAGGTAAAAAATGGCGAAGAAGAGGGGAGTTAATGTTTTATATGCCTTTTTCATTGACAACTTTTATTATAATATAAATA
>NW_027113495.1:602143-603262 GCF_000696795.3 Halyomorpha halys
AAATTTCCTTTATTAAATTTTATATTTCGTTACGCATTTTTATTACATTAAATATATTTCTCGAAGATTGCTGATTGACCGTGTGTATCAATGAATGGATTACGGTCCGGGTGCAGTCAAATAAAACTCAAATAGTAATAACTATTTTAATTGAGCCAACGTTTCGTCCCACGTTGTAGGGCTTTGTCAGAGCTAAAAAAGATACACACACTTGACATAGTTACAAAGAAAAGAAAAATAGTGCAAAATAACAGGGGTATACAGTGAAACATAAAATTTAATAAGAAAAATTAATGGTTATAAACAATAAATGAAAACGGTAATAGTAACAGAAAGATGAAGATAAAATAAGAGAAGAAATATTAAAGAAAGTACAAATTAAGAGATGAAAAGGAAAAAGAATAAAATCAAATGAAAATAAATAAGACAGAATCCATACCTGTTTTGACGGGAGTCAAAGTCAGAGTGAACTGTTTGTATTGGGAGGAGTGGGGATGGTAGTTGAGTACGTCACATAATAACGAAATTAATTATAAAGTAAACTATGTACAACTTATTAAAGTTAGGTACACAATATTAATGTTGCTAAGAACCTTATCCACCGACCCTTTTCTCTTTCTGAACCTTAATACCACCAGACCAACGTACAACGTATTAAATAGATCCTATTCAACAACAATTTCCCTCAGAAAATTACTAACAAACTACTTGATTCTTACATTAACCGTGTTACTCCCATCCCTCTTGTCCCCAACTCCTCTCAACCCAGTCCACCACTTTTTCAAAACAAGTCCCTTCCGTATATCCCCATTCTTTCTGATAATATTCACAAATCCTTAAGATCCACTACTCCCACCCAACGTCTTGGCTTGAAGTCCCACAGCAAAATTTCCTATTTTTTTTTTCCAAATTGAAAGACCCTATTCCTTTCTTACACCGTTCCAATGTAGTTTACCGGATACCTTGTTCTACCCCATTCGCAATTCCTTCTATATCAGCGAAACTAAAATTCAACTTAAGAACCACATTTCTCAGCACAAAACTTCTATCAACTCCTGTAATCCACTTGCCTCTAAATTATCAGAACACGCCTTAAACCTGAATCATACTTTTAATTTC
>NW_027113495.1:608712-610100 GCF_000696795.3 Halyomorpha halys
TTTTTTTACTTTATAAGTTTGTAAATATTTCTTCTCCCCCTCTATTATGTATATTATCATTTATTGTGTACCTAACTTTAAATGTTTACATTGTTTACTTTAAAATTATTTTCGTTATTATGTGACGTACTCAACTACCATCCCCACTCCTCCCAATAGAAACGGTTCACTCTTTGACTCCTGTCAAATCAGGTATGAATTCTGTTTTATTTATTTTCATTTGATTTTATTCTTTTCCCTTTTCATCTCTTAATTTGTACTTTCTTTAATATTTCTTCTCTTATTTTATCTTCATCTTTCTGTTACTATTACCGTTTTCATTTATTGTTTATAACCATTAATTTTTCTTATTAAATTTTACGTTTCACTGTATACCCCTGTTATTTTGCACTATTTTTTTTTCTTTATAACTATGTCAAGTGTTTGTATCTTTTTTAGCTCTGACGAAGCCCTGCAACGTGGGACGAAACGTTGGCTCAATTAAAATAGTTATTACTATTTGAGTTTTATTTGACCGCACCGGACCATATTCCATTCATTTAATATATTAGGTTGGGGAAAAATAAATTCATTATTTTTACGTGAAATTCAAGACTTAATCTAACATGTCCGATTTGGGTCAAATATGCACCGTTTTGTTCTATAATTTGTTGCCATTTTAAATATAGCTTTATAATGCATCTCTCATAGAAGTCTTCATCCCTATTGCTGAAAAACTCTAGCAACTGATTTTCACAGTATTCTCTTGATGGCAATTTCTTATCACTAAAAAAGTTTTGCAATGCAAGAAAAAGATGATAATCGCTTGGCGTCAGGTCCTGACTATATGATGGATGCATCAAAACTTCATCCATCAAACTTGGGTCGATTTCATACCGTTTGGCCAATGCTTCACAGATGTAAATCGATCTATCATGTTTTTTGGTGTGGTACCCAAATATCAAGCTTCTTTTTGAACCCAATAACATGCCGGTCAACTTCGATTATTTCTGTGCTTTTTTACGACGGGCTTGCCAGTTTAAGGTGCGTCTTTAACATCAAAAATACCCGAATGGAATCGAAAAAAACAAAATTGCGCGTAATTAGCTGTTACAGTATCGGGACCATAAACACCATTCACAATTTCAGCAGCATGCCTTACATTTTCCCCTTTATCAAATTAAATCTATAAAATGTATCGAATTTTCTCTTTATTGACTTCCACCTTAACACCCTGTAACTCACAACTGAATGGACCAAACAACAAATGAATTTTTTTAGTGCGAAATGTCACCTTGACAATAAGCATAAATGTGAAATTGTTTGATCTATACTTTACGAGATATCAATCCTACCAAAAAAATGATGCATTTCTGCTTCCCAACTTAATATTTTATGATCCTTACTAT
>NW_027113495.1:610150-610783 GCF_000696795.3 Halyomorpha halys
CAATTTCTTATCACTAAAAAAGTTTTGCAATGCAAGAAAAAGATGATAATCGCTTGGTGTCAGGTCCTGACTATATGATGGATGCATCAAAACTTCATCCATCAAACTTGGGTCGATTTCATTCCGTTTGGCCAATGCTTCGCAGATGTAAATCGATCTATCATGTTTTTTGGTGAGGTACCCAAATATCAGGTTTCTTTTTGAACCCAATAACATGCCGGTCAACTTCGATTATTTCTGTGCTTTTATACGACGGGCTTGCCAGTGCGAGGTAGGTCTTTAACATCAAAAATACCCGAATGGAATCGAAAAAACCAAAATTGCGCGTAATTAGATGTTACAGTATCGGGACCATAAACACCATTCACAATTTCAGCAGCATGCCTTACATTTTCGCCTTTATCAAATTAAATCTATAAAATGTATAGAATTTTCTCTTTATTGACTTCCACCTTAACACCCTGTAACTCACAACTGAATGGACCAAACAACAAATGAATTTTTTAGTGCGAAATGTCAACTTGACAATAAGCATAAATCTGAAATTGTTTGATCTATACTTTACGAGATATCAATCCTACCAAAAAAATGATGCATTTCTGCTTCCCAACTTAATATTTTATGATCCTTACT
>NW_027113495.1:610833-635868 GCF_000696795.3 Halyomorpha halys
TGAAATTGTTTGATCTATACTTTACGAGATATCAATCCTACCAAAAAAATGATGCATTTCTGCTTCCCAACTTAATATTTTATGATCCTTACTATTACCATTGAAATGTGCCAGTTCGAATAGAACAGAGAAATAAGCACGAATTTCTCGAGAAAAACATAATAGATTTTCATTACCGACTAACCAAATTATTATAAATAGCATTTACTTAAACTTAAAATCAGTTCATATTTGCTATTAAATGGACGACAGAAATTCCTATTAACAACAACGTAAACCGAGACTCCGTGGGCGTGACCAATTTTCCACTTTTACTTAGAAGTAGAATAGGTTTACGGCACGCCCTACGATAAACACTTATAGTTGTTTTGATGATTCAGTGAACGGTCTGGATTCCCGGGTTAGCTTAAAGAGTTTTGTTTGTTTTTGTTGGTTTGGGGTTTTGTTGGTATCTTTATCTTATCTATGAATCTCATAACCTTCTTTATCAAATAAATAAACTGATGCATTCATTGTAATTTAATTATAAAATGCAGAAATATGAGAAATTGGAAAAAATTGGCGAAGGTATCATTATCATTCTAAATAGTCCATTTATCGCTTATTTGTCTCTTTTTTTAAGGCCAATATCATTTTAGGAACGTATGGGACTGTATTTAAAGCGAAGAATAGAGACACATTGGAAATTGTAGCTCTCAAAAGAGTGAGATTAGATGATGATGATGAAGTAAGCCTATGTGTGAATTTCTATGGATTATTTAACTTTATAATACTTAGTCCCTTTTTCCAGTTTTGCTAGAGTAACTTTCATTGTACGTTTGCATATTTTTTAGGGTGTACCTTCATCTGCTCTGAGAGAAATATGCCTATTAAAGGAGCTTAAACATAAGAACATTGTTCGCCTCTATGATGTTCTGCATAGTGATAAAAAATTAACTTTGGTATTTGAACATTGTGATCAAGACCTAAAGAAGTATTTTGATAGTTTGAATGGAGAAATCGACCTAGATATTGTTAAATCTTTTATGTATGTACTTGATATTGTTTTTCTTCCAACTAATTTAGAATTAGCTTTAATTTATTAATCTTTTCAGGTTTCAGCTTCTTAGAGGACTGGCTTTCTGTCACAGTCATAATGTCTTACACAGGGATTTAAAACCCCAAAATCTCTTAATAAACAAGGTTATTATTTACTTAATATGGATTTATTATTGCTATTTACCTTTTTCCTATATAATTGTTTAATAGTCAAAATTATCATTATTTTATTTTTTAACTCCTCAGAATGGTGAACTTAAATTGGCAGATTTTGGTCTTGCCCGTGCTTTCGGAATTCCTGTGAAATGTTATTCTGCTGAAGTTGTTACCTTGTGGTATAGACCTCCTGATGTGCTGTTTGGTGCCAAGTTATATACTACTTCGATTGATATGTGGTCTGCAGGTTGCATATTTGCAGGTATAGCAGTAACTTTTTTTCTGAAACAAAAAAAAAAATTGTTTAAATCAATACCTTATTTCTGAGGATACTTATAAGCTTTTACTTTCTCATTTAATATAAATCAATCTACTGTCATGATATTAAAATATTATTTAGTTCCTTGATGCTAATGTACATGTTTATTAGAGTTTATAATCTTTTTTTTGTCAACTTCATTCTAAAATTTGGATCCTTTAACAATTATATCCACCTTAACACTATGTATAGAACTGATAAAGTGTGATGTTAGCCATTAGGAATTTTTAAAAAAAATTGTAAGAGAAGTATTTTAATGAAATCAAGTTCAAACATACATTTCTTTTTTATATTTCTAACAGAGTTGGCAAATGCTGGTCGACCATTGTTTCCTGGCTCAGATGTCGAGGACCAACTTAAACGGATATTTAAGTTACTTGGTACTCCTACTGAAGAAACATGGCCTAACTTAACTCATCTACCAGATTATAAACCATTTCCCATTTATCATCCTAGTATGAGTTTTGCTCAGGTAATTCTATTTTCATATTTGTGAGCATTGTGTTTTGTATTGTATTTGTCATTACAATTTAGTTTGTCTCTTTAAATAATTTTTATAAACTTTTAGAAACAGTTATCTGATTACTTATTAAATCTTATTTTGTTTCTTTAGGTGGTACCGAAGCTAAATTCTAAAGGAAGAGATTTACTACAAAGGTAATTTTTTATTTTATTGATTAATTATCTAACTAATTTGTATGGTTTTCAATAATATTAAAACTTTTTTTTAAATAACTAAGGTATTGTGATTTTTTAAACTTTAAATTCAAATGGCTAGTCAAACAAGTGTTAAAGAAATTTATTACTTTAATGTTTATTACCTGAGTTAATAGACACTAATATGGATTATAGTATTTGCCAACTAGTCAACTAAATAACCAAAAAAAAAATCTTTTAATCGTTAGAACGTTTATTGATGAAGGTTATAGGCTACATAACATCTCTCTTAAACCCATAGGAATAGAGCAATAGCCTAAAACATCAATCTATCTAGACGAAGCGAATTAAAATTTCTGGTAATTACACAAAATAATAACAATTATAGGCAATATCTTGAACTATATTGAGAATGTCTTGGTCAGAGCTTGTCTGGATCAGTAACCTGACAAAAAGCAATGATACCTCATTATCAAATGATTCTCACTGGTTTTCCATTAAAATCTAATGAATTAAAATCAGCCACTGGCTGAAATTCGACTATTGTAATGTAAACTGTGACAAAAGGCAGTCAGTGATTGGCTCGTGACTCTCTCCTACTCTTTCTCTGCCATGCCTCGTAAAGCCTACATTTTTCTTCACTTTTCCCGGCAGCTTACTCTCTTCCATTATACCCCTTCCTCCAAGGAACTAATTATTGTGACCCATAGCACCATCTATGAGCAAATTCTGGTTTCATATTTACAGATGATCTGATTTAAGCAGAAGAAATAGGCTAAAGAAAGTTCTTGAAGTTGGTTGCAATTATAAAAGAAACCCAGATAAAGTAAAAATGGGCTCTTTGTATTCTTCAAAAGAAATCCATTTCCTCCTTAAAAATAAGATTACAATTTTTAAAGAGGAAATGGATTTCTTATTGAATAAAAATATTATCTTTCACTTATGCAGCTGTTAATTATCATCCGTTGTGGAAATATTAGAAAATAAGATGAAATCATGAACAGATAAAGTAGGTTGCGTAAAAATAAGCAGCACATTGGTTAAGTAATTAAAGTAACCGTGAATTCCAAAAATTATAATTAACAGTTAAAGTCACAGAGAAACGAATTTATCTTGACCGATAAAAATCCCACACTACTCAGGCTAAAATACATATTTATAATTTATTATCTTACAGTAAATATATGAAGTTTCTACACTGGAATGTTTTATACTTTATCTAGCTAATTCATGTGTATCGCATGTATTTTCATGCTAGTATGTGTGGTAAAGAGGGTCTACTGCAATAAAGTTTATATAAATTTTTCTCTCATGTAACTTATTTTAACTGATATTATTTTCTTCATTTTCAAGACTGTTAGTTTGTAATCCTTCCCAACGGATGGGAGCAGAAGAAGCTATGGCACATCTATATTTTGCGGATGTTAACACGAAACCGCAACAGTGACAGTACTTTGAGGACATCTGCTGGGAGTTCCCTTTCCTAGGTCTTACTTAATCCTAAAATATTATGTTTTAAGTCCTTATCTTGTTAACATTCATTATTATTTAATTTTTATTTAAAAGATTTGTTTTGTATGATTGTTTTCACTTAATTAAAACCAACAAAGTGATCATTCATAGATATTTTATTGTTTGTTTATGAAATGATGGAATCATTCTTTACATATTTTATTAGTTTCTTTTTACATGTGACAGAATTGTGGACTTTTAAAATAAAATTGATACATTTAAGTTTATTTAAAATGGACATTTGGTAAAATTTAAAAAAAAAATATATTATGAGGATTAGGAAATTAGTTAATTTGACAGCATTTTAGGAAGGAATCTCTTGGCATGTCCTTTTTAATTAGTCATCCATCATTAAGACTTGTAATATAGATTTTATTTTTCATAACTGATGGATTTAAATTGACACATCCTGTGTTAAATGAAAGAATTTCATTTCTATGAAAATTTACCTATATTATTTATTTAAATAGTAACAGTAATTGTCATACTATATGACTGATAAGACTGCCTAATTCTAGACTTTTAATACAATTTTTATGAACTGGAAAAATTATAAAAATATTTGGTACCAACTACTAAATAAATCGGTTGTAATATTTGTATAATTGTTTATTTTGTTTTGTTAAGGAAGCTCTAATGAAGCCACACCTCGTCGTATATAAGTTATATTTAGATCTCATGTTGATGTTGATTTTATTTTTGTTTAATTAATTTTTTATTGTTATATATATTTAAAAATGTTATGGACCGCTGAAATTTCTAATATTCACTTATCATTTTGATTTTCATTAAATCATCAAATAGCCGAAATTTTTATTCTTCAATAGCTTAAGCAGATAGATCATTAGAATAATTTCTATTTCATTGTTAATTTTCATTTTTTGTATGATATTCAAGTTAGAAAACTGCGGCAGTGGTCTTATCTTTCTATTAGGAGCTTCAATCATTCATTTTCATTTATTTACATAATTATGGCTTTCAGTTTTGGTTGTTTGATTTCATCAATTATTCTATTTTCATAATCAATTTTATTTATTTTAGTATAAGATATCCGATTTTCTAACTTATTGTTCATTTCATGCAGAAGTGATGATTGAGCATATATTTTAAATTTAAGCTATGTTTATTGGAGTTCTATTGTGATGAACCAAACCCACAGTTCATTGTTTTTTATTTGTTTCAATCTGTATTAATCTTCTCATGGATGGTCGAGTACTCTATTTTCTCTGTGCAAAGCAATCTTCATCTTCTTTGCTTTCTTTAGCCCTGATAATATCGGTTGAAACTTTTAAGATATAAAACAAAAGAATATATATGTTTATTATTTACCTTCACTAATTCGCAACAAACTACACAAAGTTGTTGTTATCCACTAAGCAAAAGAAAATACCACAGGACTGTTTATATTCTTCCCCTAGCATTTGGTTGTCAAGTTATATTACTTTATTGGTTGGTTAATATAGCTTATTTAATACTAATATTAAGTATAAAATATCAAAAAGGCCAAACTATTACATATAAAATTTAGTTTAGGAGTTTGATTATGCAGGCCTGAAAAGATGTATTGTCTTTTAATCTACTCATCCTGTATTAATGTGTATTAATCATTCTTGTTAGATAATCTTATTTTATTGATGTAATTTTTTAAAAATATTATCAATTAATTTCAATTAGCTAGTAATCAGTATATATTTTTAGAAGCAAAGAAACGTTTGTGTCAGCTGCTTTTGGTGTTAAATTATTTATTTAATCAGTTACTTTTGAAATCTAGTCATTTTAGGTTAAAAATTATTAATTTAACTTATATTCTGATTGTTGAGAAATATTATTCATATTCTTTAGCCGTATCAAATTTGTTGGTAATCACTTATCTAACAGTATTTGTTGATAATACATGTACTATTGAATATAAGTACCTATGTATACAGATTTAGATGAAAAAAAAACGTGGATATGAATTATAATTCTTGTTGAAATGCATTTTCTAATGTTGAATTTGGTCCAATTTCAGTTGTTAATAAATTATGTAATTGTTGAATATCTACATGATGTATTTTAATTTATGTCCCCTCCCAACCACAATAATTTTATTAATGTTACATAAGTGTTGATTTTAGTGTAAGGACACCAATACACCTAACCTTATAATGCCAAAAGGCAATCCTAGGTATCATTAACACCCAGATATACATATAGCATACCTCCTATATGTATGTACCAAATATTCAATAACATCATTACAGGAGGGTATGACAAAAAAAAAATAAGGACACCAATTGATGAGGTGTGATCATAAAATACCACAAAAACATATCTAGTTAAGGGTGATAATAGTTAGACAAAACAAGGTGAATAGGCAGGATAATTAGATGTCTGAAGGTCAACTTACAATCCATATACTAAAAAGATCCCTGCTAGGAAAGGTTGTTTCCATTGTTCTTGTAGGACATAGTGACAGTTGAGAGGTATTTGCTCTCAATGCTGTCAATCCAGATGGTAGCCCATTCTGGCTTTATGGATGATAGACCCAGCTATTAAGTAGAGAGGTTGTTTTATTGACAAGACACATTACATTTTCAAAAAATATAGAAAGAGCTATCTGTTTGCTTGATGAAGGTTGTTATTTCAACTATTTCCTAAAAATGATTTTTATTGGATATCTGTTTAGGGTTTGTAGAAGTATGAATTTAGGTCAGGTGCCAATTTCAAGAGGTGAGGTGTACTAATATTAGGCCTTAGACTGTGCATATTCAATATGGTTAGATTAGCTAAACAGGAGGATAAGACCTGGTACTCACATGTTTTGTAAGTGCTCACCTTCAATTCTTGTAGGACAGCAATCCCTCTCTGTAAAGTATTCCCTTACAGTCCAGAGGGGAACATCAAATTCCAGCAGTAAAGATGGCTAAGGGATATTTGCTCTCCATTATGTTCAAGGGTATTGAGGATGAAGGAGAGATCCAAAAAGAAATT
The DNA here is from genome assembly GCF_000696795.3 of Halyomorpha halys. Lineage (NCBI taxonomy): Eukaryota > Metazoa > Arthropoda > Insecta > Hemiptera > Pentatomidae > Halyomorpha > Halyomorpha halys. The sequence continues at coordinate 617,489 of NW_027113495.1, forward strand.
ATTAAAATAACAATACTGATTTTTAGTACCAAAATAGAGGTAGGATTGTCATAAATAGTAGTAAGTGTGTGTTTACTCAGTCTCCTATGAATTAAGGATCTGTGAGAATTTCCTGGTTAGTGTAACTATCTGGGTGCAAAGACAGTTGAAAGGCACATCTTATAAGAGACTGGTATAAAGTGGATCAGAAAACTTATTTAATCTTTATTCATTCAAGCAATATATTTACCAATTATAACATTAAATTATATATTAGAAATCAACAGTAGAGATCCACCACTAAAATCCCATTTCTAACTCATTTTAAATGGTAAAACTAATGTGACCTAAATGTTTCATTGATATTTTAAAAAACAGGCAAAAAAAAAATGTGAATAAGAGCGGAGGTTAATAAAAGAGTAATGTTAATATTTTATTTTAAACTAAATCCTTATTCATTAAGAGTAGATTTTAGGTTACTATGTTTTGGTTTTAGAGACCAATGCTTAAATTTTAGCCACTTAATGATATTGAATTAAGTTTTCCTCAACCAGCTTCTCCACTTGCCCCAGGCAGATTATATATTATATATGGGTATGCAAAAATATTTCAGCTTGGTTTCTCTTCTTCAATTCGTTTATTATGATCATTCAATTCGATTATTATGATTGACAAATAGCTCAAAATTCATGGTCCAAACTTATATATAGAAAAATGCAAGCAGACCTCTGTACCTAGAATCCAGCAAACATTGGATACAGATATGATAATGGAAATCTCTTGCCTCTAAGCAATTCATATCCTGCAGTATTAGAAGATCTTACGTCCTCCTTTTCATTCTAAAGGGGCATGTACAATGCAAATGTGTCTATTGCTAGAAAAAAGAGATCTGCACAAATCTATGTGAGTGTGTTGAAGAACAATGCCGGAACATATTAGTTGGTAGATGTTTTTTGTGACACTTTCCCGGTTAGTTGGTGACATTTTTTATGTTTAATGTTTGCGTTACTTCATGTTTTTCCAAATTTATGAAACTTCATACAATTTTATTTTCATGAACCTCGACCTGGTTCTCTTGGAAACTCCCATTCGCAATTAATCATCCAAAGCTCCCAAACCAATGAGAATGTGCTCAGTTATCAAGGGCAAATCCGGGGAAAAGGAGGGCTTCCTGTCTCCTTCCCCTTCCCTGAGCGATCTGACTGTACCCTGATAAAGTAGACTTCTTTATTTGACTACTTATGTGTAGCTCATTTTCCTAGAAAAAACTAGTTGGTGTGTCCTTTCAAAGATAAAGTCTAAATCCGCCCCTAACAATTATCATCACGAGTAATAAGAAGTGATTTGAAAATTATGTAACATTCAATTGTATGGCCGAAATTACACGAAAATTGATACCAAACATGATAAATTTGCAAAACGGATTTTTTTTTTTTCAAAATTACGTGCCTTTTTAAATTTTTATATGGAAAATATTCGGTCCAGGGTAAGTAGAATCGATATGACAGCAGCACCTTTCAATCCTGTGACATAATATGGACAGACAACGACTCTAAAATCGACCAAGTTGCTACATTATCAATTTTTTATTTTAAAATATATTTTTGAATTATGAAAAGCTCAACCACGAACCCAATTGGCAATCATAGGTTTTGTGTTACTTAGATTAAAACATTTCAGAAGAGAAACCACCCCGGGATATTTTGCAAGCTAGTGCGCCATATGTTCCCGATCTGTCATTCGTGCTCATTGCTTCCTTAGATAATTACATTACTGTGAGAAATCCCTATTTATGTCAACGAAAACCTAAGCTAAGGGTTATTTCCCCCTGTGCGGAAACGATGGGCTAACAGTTATTTAAATTTTGAATAAAGAGACGGCTAAGAGGTTTAAATTGATATGTTTAGTGACGGCGGGGCCGTTTGTAGCCGAGGCAGTAGTTGAGGAGTAGATCTCAGTAACCTTGGACTCCAGTGTACTCAGTTTTTTTCGACTTGGAAATATTTTTGAGGCAAATTTTTTTTTGGTTTTTGAGGAGTTCTGATCGGAGGTACATTGGATATTGGCAGATTTTTTGACTTAGAAATATTTTTTAGGCAAATTTTTTTTTTTGTTTTTGTGGAGTTCTGTTGGCTCCAAGCGAGTTCTAAAAATTTTCCTAATGAAATAATATCGTATTGTTGCTAGAAAAAAAGATAAATGGTCTGATATTTGCAGATTTTTTCGACTTAGAAATATTTTTTTTCATTTGTCAGGAGTTCTGTTGGCCCCCACCGAGTTTTGGCCCGGCGAGCGTCGGCCCATAAACCCTGAATAAATTATTTCTCAAATTGCAGTCAGTCCTTTTCCAGCATTGATCTCCTTCAATTCTACTAATTGATTTATGCTGCATTTACCAAAATGGTTTTCTGAATTTCCACTATTAATAATGATCTCTCTAGCGCTATTCTTCCCCTTAGTGAATAGTATCTCGTTAATTTCTAGGATCAGTGCATTGTCCGTGGTCTTCTGTTTCGGCTGTTAATTGAGGTTTTTGAAATACCTCTAAAAGACATGCATCCGACTTTAAACTAACAAAATATTTTTTGTTTCGAAAGCTGGGAATTATTTACACAGCTAATATCTTTAGTATTGAGTATAGTATTCAATAATTGCTCCAATTACTCTCATAAATTATTACTATTAAATTTACGTTGAGAACCTGGTGGACGAGCGCCACCTTAGCATTATCCATTCCTCGTTGGCCAATGTGACCGAATGTTAGTTGTCAGGTAGGTTATCAAATACCTAACAAGTACGAATTCAAGTTGGAGGAATTAATTTTATCATTGTAGAAATGGGATTCGACGACAAATTAATCTTACAAATCTTTACTGGATTATTGGTGATTATCCTCACTATTGGTATGTAGTACTTTTGTATTTTTACTACTCCACCATTCAAACCAAATGTAGAATTTTACATTTCAAAGAACATATGGTACTACATAATCTGAATCTTACTTTTATTATTTTTCAGTAATTCTTATTCTTCGTAGCAAACGTATTGGTAGGAAAGCAGTATTATTGACTGGTGTTTGTGATTCTGGAAAAACACTGCTATTTGCCAGATTAGCTCATAGTAAATTTATACATACCTATACATCCATGAAGGAAAATTTGGCTTATTACAGAAATGAAAAGGTATAATTGGAAGATATGTCATTAATTCTTTTTGTCATAAGTTATTATTTCATAATTATTGGTATATTACAGGGTATGTTGCAGCTGATCGATGTGCCAGGGAATGAAAGAGTGAGAAATAGGTATTTAGATGAATACAAATCATCTGCAAGGGCTTTAGTTTTTGTTATTGATTCTTGCAGTATTCAAAAGGAGATTAAAGATGTAGCTGAGTAAGTATATTTCTATTTTTTCTTTTTTTTTTTTTAAATTATGTGTTTCTTTCAATCAATTTTATACCTTTCATGTTTATCACCACTTTTAGAACATATTGGGCTTATCTTGAAGAAGCTTAGTGTAAAACCTTTCAATTATCTGACTGAAGTCTGTGGTCAATCAATCTTTTCTTTTCCTGAAGATAAGGTTCAACACTACTTTTGATAAATATAAAATCTGTAGTACACCAATCTATGAAGGGTCTTGGATTCAGTACTGGGCAAGGAGATGATTTGATTAGAATCATTTTTAACCAAGTTCCCGAATAAATCTAAGGTACACACTTTATAGAGGCTTGTTATGCCCTACGAGATTCACCTGATGGCCTAATATACTGAACTAGACACTTTAATATACTCCCAAAAACTCAAATAATTTTTTTACTTCCTTTCTGGCCATATGGAGGTTGTCCTACTGGCTACCACCCCTTTCGAACCTGGGAAGGTCAAGTTTTCATACCTTGACTAAACTATGAAATGAACTAGTTATCTGAAATCTAAATTAAAATTTTTTTTTTGTCAAATTAAAAAAAAATAAAATTTAAATTTCTGAAAACTAGTTTTTTTTTTATAAATCCTGGATTTAAATAACACAGACCATATTAGATATGGCAATTCTGGACTCAACTACTAGTCCAGCCAGCCTGTCCTCCTTCACCACCATCTCCTCATTGGTCATCCACTATCTCATACACTGTGATTGTGCACTTAGTGTAACAGAGGTATCTTATATTTTATAATAGTATAGAGAGATGTAAAAGTAAAGCACAGATTCAAAAAGCTAGAAAGTGATTGATTTACTGATCATGTTAACAGAATTGTGCCTTTCCAGGATCTTTAGAAGTTAATAATTTTGTGGTCCGCCCTAATAAGATGCATTCTAGTAATATTCGCATTAAATATGCAGTATTTTGTTAATTTATAATAATTGTATAAAATTACTTTGATATTTATATAAGGTAATATTATGTTTCATTCATCTAGATACTTGTTCAATCTCCTGACTGATAAAACTATTATTAATAACTGCAAAAATATTTTGATTCTGTGCAATAAGCAAGATGTACCAATGGCTAAAGATGCTGGTGTTATCAAGTCGCTCCTTGAAAAAGAGATGTAAGTATACATTTGTGGATATGGCAATTTTTAAAACATATTTACATTATGAGCTTGTGTAATCTCCTTGTGCCATATAGCGTGGTTCTGCCTATATCACTTTGTTGCCATTATATCTTTTTAAATTTGTGATTCAAAAGAACATTCAGGCTTTAAGAACTGAGGACTTGGTAGTAAGATGCTCTCCTAAAAATTTTAATTTGATGTGGATAAGTATATATTTTGCTTGTTGGTTTCCTGATTATTCCTTCACCTGAAAAATCATATTCTTGGATATTCCTTGTTTTAAAGCATATTTACCTTGTATTCTGTTTTGTTATGATGACCGGTTACTTCCCAAGTGACAAATTTGCCTTTGAGCATAAAAGACTGAACCATTAATTCCATTTTGATGAAATTTCCAGGGATTGTTTGGATTAATACCTTGTTGATCCTTATCAGTTTTATCAGATTTCATCTATTTTTTTTAAATGATTCATCCGATTTGGAGGAAAGTTGGGGAGTTAATGAAAAAAGGGGTTTAGTATCAATTTCACATGATTCCTTATACTATTTTTGCTTTTTCAAGTGATAAAAATTCCTTTCTGAATATACCTATGTTTCAATCACAGCTTATCACATCAAAGTTATCTCAAATTATTACCTACCCAATAGAAATTTTCAGAAAATGGAATTAATTTAATTATTTCATATAGAAAAAAAACAAAAACATAAGGTTATATTTAGTACAACATACACTTTACAAAGATTTTACTTCTTCATTAAATATAGAGTAGGTTAAAAAATTCTCTGTACACTTTGTTTTTTTGTAAAAACTGTTTAATAATTAATTATACATTATATAAAAGTACATTATTATTTTTTTTTACAAGTGAAAGAAATTGCACCCATATAACCTAATTAACAACCAAATTTATCATAAAAAAAAATTATAACTTTTTATAATATCTTGTTATTTATGATTATTTTTTTGCCCACTTTGCAACAATGTGTATACATTAAATATCTAAAAATATAATGACTCAGCTTTCAGTTTTTTATTTTACAATTTTTTTTAATCAAGCAATATTATATATTGTACCAGATTTCACTTTTATTTGAGAAAGCTTATTTTCTATTAATAAAACAATCTAAGAAAGATATTTAAATGAACATAATTATTTTAACTTTTAATTGGTATGATTTATAGTTATTATTTCTAGGTCTATTATAAATAATAATGTCGTAAAACTGTCTCTAAGATAAGATTATTTTAAAAATTCATCTCAATTTGTGAATGTTGTCTCATCGTTTAGTAATTCTTGCAAACTTCTTAATTACATGTATCTTAAATTACTGTAACTTTTTCTATTATAAGTAATAAAACTAAACCAAAATTTGATGATGGTTCAACTTAGTGAAGACGTTAAGCAAATTTTTAAAATGTTCTTTTTGAATTTACTTATTGTTTTTACTCTATGTTGTATTTCAACTTTGTTTGGTTTTGACTTATGGAAATACATATTTCTTGTTTGATATTTTTTTATGAATTAACTAAGTAGTATATTGTCATAGATATCAGGTAATAAATCAGGTGAGAGTTTTATTATTTATGTGTATAGTAACATCAATTAAATTAGGGAATACAATATTTAGTGATTTTTTAAATTATTCTACTCTTGCCTATTTCTTTCAACAGAAACACTGTTCGGGAAACTAAAGCAAGCCAGCTCCTTAGCACTGATGAAAATTCTTCAGATAATAGAATAAAATTGGGTTCTACTGGATTAGATTTTACTTTTGATCAATTGTTGCCTAAGGTTGAATTTGCTGAGTCTTTCGCTATCGATAAAGAAGATATTGGACCAAACCTTGTTGAGCTCAAGAAATGGTTACGAGCAGTTTCTGGCTAAGATCATTTTGTAATTCTAAGTTATGGCTTGATTTTATTTATTTTTAAAAGTTTTTCTTTGGTTTTGTCTTTGTAAATATATACATATTTTTTTTAATATAAATATTTTGTTACACTTTTTATTTTAATAGAAACATGATGAGAAATAATTATTAAAAACTGTTTATTTTTCTGTTGTACCTCATATACTGCATTGTATTTCTACTTCTGTGTTATTAATTGTTTTTGAGTTAAGATTACTGTGAATGAAAGTGCTTATAATTAATTCAAAAATAAAAGAGAACCTCTTTTGGTGAGTTTAGTGCTTATAATAAATTAAGATAGCTATGAAAAACCTTTGAGCCTGTACATTTTTCTAGAAAATGAGAGTAATATTAAAAGCTTGAAAATGGCAAACTTTTATTGATTAGTAACTGTTTGGAAATCTTTAAAGTATTAGTTAAAAGGAATAATGTTTTCATTATACCTTTATCATTAGTAACTATTTTGTTCATTATGATCTGGCTTCCATAAATCTAAAATATAATTAGTATACCTTTTAATATTCCAAAAAGTCAAGTGTTTAAATTCCCTAGAAAACAAAAAACATAAAAAATAAACGTAAATCAGGCCTTGTAATTAGCAAACAAACAATATATCTAATGTACCCATGTTTTTAAAATCATTTGTGGAAGTTCCAATGAAACTCATTAATTCTTGAAGAAGTTTGTCGGGGGGTGCGGTCAGCAAAAAACAATATAAATAAATATGGTTTTGTTTATTTATGTTGTTCTTTGCTGACCGCACCTCCCGTCAAACTTCTTCAAGCATTAATCTACGGTCAACTATCTACACCTCAATATCAAACTCATTAATTCTTTATTGGTTTTTTAACTGACATGAATTGGATATTTACTAAAAAGAAAAGGCCTGAGCCATGATTTGATAAGTGGTGAAACATTCCAACGAATGCCTAGAAAAGTTCTAGTGTTCGTTATGATAATCTACTACTCAATATATAGTATTACAAAATACCAAATATAGTGGAAATATTCTTATATAACCATGACTAAAAAACTAGACTAAAACATAAGTAACCCTTCCTCTAACAGATCATTTATTTTACACCTTATCTGTTCTAAAAAATTTTAAAAATTACTGTGTCCAGAGCAGAAACTGTATGAAATGCTTCTGGTTGTCCACCAAGCCTAATCCCATTCGACTAAGTCTGTTATAAGCTCAAGACACAAAAACTACTATAAAAATCTGGTGGTGCATGGATCACACAGCTTTCATTTACCTCTTATACGAGCTAAAATTAATCATTTCTTTGTATATAAGGTAGGATATAGATTAGTGAAAGTAAAACTGACTAATGTCATGATACACATGGAATCACAAAAAGATTTAGTTTAAAATTCAGTTAAATTATGAGTTTTACATCACTCTCCATTACCTTATACAGCCTTATGTTAGATATTAATCTATACAAAATATTTGGCTTTCCCTTGGTAAATTATACATTAATATTAGTTATTTTTTAAACATTTGGGGAATATTTTTACAACCCAAGAAAACAATTCTTCTTTCTCCTTAAGCTAATTTTCAAATTGTTTCATTGTTAATATTAAATCTATTTTAATACTTTTAACAATTGGAAATGGTTAACTGTTTAAAATAAACAAGGTTGAAGATACTTCAGAAGAAAATATTTCTAAAATTTGCCATTCTTAAATACTTACCCTGTCTGGCTATTACAATGAAAATAAGGCCTGTCTGATATTTATAATAGTAGGGAGATATAACGAGTTTAATCAAAATCATTATAGCCATTTTTAAGAAAACTGTAAAAATGTGATGATATTAAGTGGCACATCCGATAAATAGATTTTAGTGAAACAGTAGCTTGTACATTGTAGCTATATACTTTCTTTAAATACGTAATTTAGGTTTTGAGGAAAGCCGCTCTCAAACACACAGATCGTTTTGTAAGACTTAATTGTACGGACTCGGAAGATCTTGCCTCCTGTATTTTTGTGAAAAACTCGGATTCGAAATTTTTCAGATCACAGAATTTCTATTCGCTATATATGTCATATGTAACCGGAAGTGAAAAATCAGGAAAAAGTGCATTGACTAGCTATTTAAAAGCTATATAACTCGCTCATTTTTTATTTTATTTTATTCAAATAATTATCTTACACAGTGATTCACTTTACAGTTGGTAGAGTTGATGGAGCAATTATGCGATTTTGATGGTTTTCTAAGGTGATGTCGGTAAATGATGGTGAATATTACCAGTGATTCTAGCGGGTTCTTGCCTTGTTACGATAACTGATAGTATGGCAATTTCGGTAATAGGCAATTGGCATAATGGTGTAATCTCTTATTCAACAATAGATTACTTTAAATGTGACATTGTTCCCGTCACACCACTAATCTCTTTCTTGTAGTGTAGTACCCACTTCTTACTTTCTGGGCTCTAGTCAAACGTGCTCCATTTTGTTTTAGACTTGTACATCTATATTGCTTCCGATAACGCTATATTTCGATACCTTCAAGGTACAGAAAGTGAACGAATCCTTAATTTGGTATAACATTGGAGTTAAGATTCGTGAACGATGACGTTTCTCTTTCAGATGTAATTAAAGTTTTTACAAGCTGAACATCGTCTGAGATATCGTTATTCTCTTGAGATAAATCTAGATTGTATTGCCATTTAATTAAGGCAGGAGACCGATTGAGCGGTTCTAATGCCTGAGGCAATTAGTTTTTTCATCTAGGTCAAAGTACATTTGACATTTAACCTGATAAGCAGGTCGGAATTGAGAGTACAATCGTATGATCTAGCACCCGAACTGCACCATGGCTGATACAAAGAAAAGTTTTGAGAAGTGGAATATGCACTCAGCTACACCAATACTACTTTTGCTGGTGTCCATTCCAGTTTCTATGCTCATGTGGGCTGGAAACTTGGCGTTTTCTAGACTCAAATTAGGAACTGGAGGTAAGTAGCATTTTCATCTCTAGAATGTTTCTTTTACTTTTATCAGAAATATTGATAGTGTTTCAGAAGTGATACCACCTACTAGATGGCTTGCTGCTACACTTATCCCCCTTGCATTTGCTGCTTGGGGTCTGAAAAGAAGGAGTATTAACAAAAGTGGAGCTTTGATTGGTAATTGTTTTTCACTCAATGCCAAAATATTATTATCAGCAGTATGCCTTTAATAACAAGTTTGCATTCTGTTATTGCAGGACTTCTGATTGCGTTTATTTTAACTCTTGCCAGCTACGCATTTCTTGTCGATCTGATAGTGTTCTTTGTTACATCTTCCAAAGCTACCAAATATAAGCAAAGTGTTAAAAATAAAATTGATGTGAGCTTCAAAGAAGGTATATTGATGCATTTCATTGGTCAATTAGAATTTGTAGTTCCTTTATTCTGTTATTAGGTATGAACTTATAGTGTTGTTTAGGATTATAGTGATATAATCTTCCTTTAACTGTATATTCAACACATAGAATATATTACTAAGTAATAACAAAACAGACCTACATGAATTACTGGTCCATATTGTATGATTTTGAATTGTTACTTGTTCGGAGTATATGTTGTAAGAAGCTACAAAATATTTTACTTTTACATTTTACTTATTAATTGCAGTTTCATGAATGAATCCTTCAGGTTCCCAGAGGAATTGGATCCAAGGTTTATGTAACTGTGGCATGGCTGCTCAGCTGGCTGTCCTCTACCTGTTGGATAGTGGATCGGGTGAGCGACCGATCGACTTCAGTGTCGATTTTAGGTCCTCTTGGCTTTCTGTAGGCATATTGGGTAACTCTATATTATTTAATATAATAATATTTTATAACTATATATTTGATTCTGTTTGAAATGGAAGATTCACTATTTATTATTGAGTTCTAAATTTTGTTTTGGGTAGGTGCCTTTGCCTGTGGCAATGCCGATACCTGGGCTTCAGAGCTGGGTACAGTTCTCTCTAAGAACGATCCATTTTTAATCACTACTGGAAAACGAGTTCCAAAAGGTAAATGTTATTTAAAAGAAGATGTGAAGTTTTATATTGTTAATTATTGATCACTGGTTATTAGATAAAAATGTAAGAATTTTTGGCCCCAATGTTTGATTCATATTCAGGTTAATGTTAATTTATTAATTATGTCATAAATATGAAATAATAGTGTCAAAAATTCATCATTAACAAGTGCTTTATTGGTTGGATTCGTTTATCGGGGAAAGTTATATTCTCAGATTTATTTGTTTTATAGGTGTGAATGGTGGAGTCTCCTGGGTTGGGCTGGTTTTGAGCTTTTTAGGTGGTGCTGTAGTTGGTGTTGGACACTTCTTGGTGTTATATTTTTGTTCTATTCCTCCTATCTCTCAGCCTCAGTGGAAAATAATTCCTATTGCTGCTTTTGCTGGTCTCATTGGCAGTATCATTGATTCTCTTCTCGGAGCAACTTTGCAATATTCAGGTATTTCTTTTGTTTTAAATTATTTATTTTTTATATTTAACTAATTATGAATAATTTGTATTTTAATATATAATACCATGACATTTGGCATTTCTACAGAATCTTTATTTCCCATTTTTACATCTTTAGTTGATAGATAGATGCTTCCAATTTACTCCCCTTTGCCTTCAGCAAAAAAGAAACCATAATAAACTTTCTGGTTTGATGCTTCAAGCAATAATAATACTAAAATTCTTGGGTTACCTGAAACCAAGTGGTTTAAATCAATTAAATCTTCATTTTGAGAAACATATTTTTTACTAGAATTTTTGTGATAAGTCCCAACTCTGTATGGTAAACCAATTTTTTATTGAAATGAGATTTAATATTGAATTGAAAATATTCAATGTTATTCTAAGAACTATTTTTGTGTGATCTTTGTTATTTTAATATCAGGTGTCAATAAAAAGAATGGAATGGTAGTGGAAACACCTGGTCCAGGAGTGGAGTATATCTGTGGTATTAGGGTGCTTGATAACCATTCAGTCAATCTTTTGTCAACCATTCTAACAGGACTGCTAACACCGAGGATTGCAGTGTTGTTTTGGCCAAGATAATGATTAAGGTAAATTAATCATACATGTATGAATTTAATTCTGCTTTAAGCTCCTGATCTGATAGTTCCAAATCTTCAGACAAAATGTTAAGAAAAATAAACGAAGAATAATTAGACTAAAAATTTAATTATTTTAACTATTAGATGTAGAGAGTGTTTGAGACTTGAGTTTCTCATATTTTTTCAAAAATTTCAAAATGAAACTAGGTAGATCTTAGTTATTGTAAAAGAAGTTTCTATTGATAGTAAAGTCGATTTCAAGTTCTTCAGTGGACTTAACTTGGAGATTTTCCAATGAATATACATCTTATGAACTGTCTCAATTGTTCGTAGAATTAAATTTTTTTTTTAAATTATGCCGAAATAGGAGCCATTTCAGCCATCCATGCTTGTATAGTCCAATATATATTCAACTTCCCCCCAGAATTTGATTATTTGAGATGTCTAAAACAGTTAATTAGTGGCCAAATTAAATGAGTCTGAGTTCATGGATGAACCCTTTAGATGTGGTTATTGAGTTCTATATTATTTGGGTTATGGAAAAAAAATTTAACAGATCAAAGTTATTTGATTTTATTAAGATACATCAATCACATTGACAAGGACTTAAAGGCAAAAATTATGCGAAAAAATTATCTTTGACATTTTTTGCAAGTTAGCCAATATATATTTTTATAAAATGTTCACTTTCTTGGAATGGTTTCAATTATTTAAATAAAATAATTTGAACACTAGTTAAATTTTAAATTACTCTTTATTATTTCTTTAATGTTCTATGATTCAGCCAATTTGGCTATCCTCAAGGACAGTCTTAAATATAAATTTACCCCTCACATCCAATAATTTAAAAACTTTTTGCAGGCTATTCTGCCCAGGTCATTAATTTCAGTCAAATTACCCTTCCATTAAATTTTAAAACTTTTAATTACAGATCAACTTAACACTACTATCATGAGGTGGTAATAGGTGACCGTAGATTATTATGAGAAGATAGTCAGGGGTGTGGTCAGCGAATAAACCAAAAACTTATTTATTTGTGGCAATGTTTTGACCTGAATTTCAGGCCTTCATGAGGGAAGCTCCAGCAGAGTTTCTGAGTGACTCTAGTTAGAAACTCTGCCGGAGCTTATAGTATATTGTATTTATGTTACTTCTATACTAATGATTATACTGCCTAAAATATTATATTTCATTAACTTAAATAAATTTCCTGTTTTTTGTATGTATGAATACTTTTGAGTTTTGAGATCTTATGTTGAAATTAATTATTTTATTAATTTTTTGTTGTAGTACCACACCTACACAATTCTCTTTTTAAAACTATTTTTTTTTTCCATCAAATTTCAGTTAACATTTTTTTTTGCCAAGTGCTCAGATGACCATTATTTGAATGGGTCATTAATTGACCAAAATGACATTGAACAAATAAATATATATATTTTTTTAATGAATTGAATGTATACAAAAGTAGTAATTAAAGTACTGTCTCGAGTAAATAAATGTGCAAAATTCTATTTCATAGACTAAATAGATATTTTCATCATGTTAAGGTTTCAATTTAGATTAATCCTGTAAAATTATTTTATTACTATACTTATTTAATTCTATTTCAGTTGAAAGATTCGCCAATAAGACTGAAAGTGCTGGGTTGTCGTCAATATAAATTAAAGTAAATACTTTTGTGCCGTCTCCAGGTGTTTTGTATGTGTTAGAGCAGTTTCAAAGTGATGTTAGAAGTTAAAAATGGTTGTATATATTTTTAAGTGAATATATTCTTGTTATATCTTATTACTCAGTCCATTCCAGAAATAGGATAGCTTGTTACCTGTTGATATTTACTGTTATAAATTTTTATTAAACCATTGATGTTGATTAATCTGGTTTGTTTTTCTCCTCTCATTCCTTTCACTTATCTTTATGAAATTATTTTATTTGATCAAATTCCCTGTAGGAACTCAAATATAGAATTTGCGGGATTTTGTATTTAAATTAAAAAATGAAGTTATTTGAAATATACAAAAAATAAAACTTATTCACTATGTAGACCCATGGTCATAATGGTAATCTAATTATTTTTTTATGGTTAAAAATTTAAAAAAATCTTTTTGGACATTCCATCTTAAATATGCTGTAATTTTTTTCTTGTCCCAAGTTGAATAGATAACCTGCTGTATAAATGGTACATTATATAGATGCAGTGTACAGTGAAGTTATTTGAAATATACAAAAAATAAAACTTATTCACTATGTGGACCCATGGTCATAATGGTAATCTAATTTTTTTTTTATGGTTAGAAATCTTAAAAAATCTTTTCGGACATTTCATCTTAAATGCTGTGATTTTTTCTTGTCCCAAATTGAATAGATAACCTTCTGTATTAATGGTTCACTATGTTTTTCATGTAAAAATTATTGGATAGTAAAATACTCAAAAAACATATGAATGCACTAGAAAAAGGTATTTATTACATTAAATTGGTCAAAAATAATTCTCTACTTCTTTGGATATCAGTACCAAAATAGAGGCAGAACTATATGGCTAGGAATGATAACATACTTGCAAAACAACATAAAATTACGTATATCTTTAAATTTATGTATGTAGTGTTTAACTGTTATGTAATATTGAACTATTTTCAAATTCTGTTTCTAATGGTTAAGTAAGGATGTCAAATATTCATTACTTAAACTTTTTACTGTTTGATTCACTAATTAAAGTAATGAAAATATCCATAATCAGGGGCTCACATCATCCTGACTATAAGGTCCCCAGATAAATTTTTATTAAAAAATGTTGTTTTTCATATGCTAAAATTAAGTGTAAAACAGTTGACTTTTTAGACATTAATTTTTTTTAATGATCATTATGTAATGTTAATTATATCATCAATTAAACAGTTCCACACAACAATTACATATTTATCACTCTCCATCATTCATGAATAAGTCATCTCTGGATTATTAGCAGTACCTACATAAATCATATGATAAATAACATGATGCAATGCTGAAACAATTGATGTAAACTCACTTAGTACATATTTATTTTCTGAGAGATGGTCGGAGGGGAGGGGGGCTGCGTTCAGCAGAAAAACACAAATAAACAAAAGATTATTTATTTGTGTCGATGTTTTGACCTGATTTTCAGGTCATCAGGGGTATAAAAACAAAGAGAGATAACAACCACCATTCAGAGCAAAAATAAAAATAAAATAAATAATAGACTGACAAATTTGGAAATGTACATAACAATGAAATGAAAATATAAACTCGTTAATTAATAACTATGTGATTATTAATCAACTATGGAATTATTTATGGAGTTATTAATCAACTAGTTTATATTTTCATTTCATTGTTATGTATATTTCCAAATTTGTCAGTCTATTATTTATTTTATTGTTATTAATTTTGCTCTGAACGGTGGTTGTTATCTCCTTTTGTTTTTATAGCCCTGATAAAGACCTGAAAATCAGGTCGAAACGTCGGCACAAATAAACAATCTTTTATTTATCTTAAAAATTTGTGTTTTTCTGCTGCCTCTCCCTCCCTGATCATCTTCTCTTATATATCTACGGTCAACTGGGGCTATCTTCATCTCATATTTATTTTCTGTTTTATAATTATTTTTCCTTTTTAAAGTTTTTTCTAAAACCAAATTGTTTTGCTTTCCCTCATCTTTTTATGTATTCTTCTCCTACCAAAAACAGGAAATAAATAAAATCTTTAACAAAAGAACAATAAATGTAAATAATTGTTTAAAAATTCTATTACAATTAATTTTTATTATAATAACATAATATTAAAAAAGATGGACATTATATTGTATGTGATGTGATATTGTATTAACATTATAACAACGAAATTTTTGGCAGTCCTTTATTTTTCTCTATTTTTTTAATACAGAGAACACAAAATTTTAGAATAAATTTGACACTTCTATTTCAAATTTTATAACATTAATTTTAACAATATATACTAGTTGGTAATTCTAGATACTATTTTATAGCAACTAAAATTCAAAAATACTGTGATAAACAACTTCATGTAGGTTAGTTACATAAATATAAATCAATACACGAGTTCATTATAATTTTTAAAAAAATTAATAGGGTCCTTCTAAAAAGGTTTTAAGGACAAACTTGTAACAAAACAATTTCTTACAGATCCAATTGGACTGGTGCTAGCAATGATTTAGTCCCTATTCCTTAACAAGAATCCTGTTGTTTTTTTTCTTATTCCTGAAAAGTATGAAGAAACGTTCATTGGAACCTTTTCAGAGGGAGCTCTTCAATTATGATTCAACAGACTATTAAACCAAAAAAATTTCTTAAATTAAGCTTCCTTTCAAAATAATTAAATCTTAAAATATGTACAATCTGGACAACTTTAGTAACAGACATGGTCCAATTTATAAAATAAATTCTTAGGAGTCTTCAGTTAGATTTATATATACATAACAGTATCACCAGTGAAATTCAATATTCAATTAAACAAATGAAAAAAAATATATAAATTTATTTAATTCAAATAATAATATTTACATTAAAAGAAAATCAATTTATAAAAGACGTCCTCTGCAATATTCAGAACCACAATAACACTTCATCTTTTTGCCTGGCACGCTTCCCACTTCATATCTGTAATCCCACGTGAGTTCTGTACCAGCAGGAATATACTTCAAGGCAAAGAACGCTACCCAAGGAAAGCGCAAATCATGAGTATCAACAAAAACATTCTGAACAAAAATGTTAGGATCGCAAGAGTGCTGCAAAATAATAAAAATTAATATTAACAATAAGCAAAAACTTATATTAGGTTATTTGTAGAAGATTCCAAAATAAATTTGAAAAAACTTATTTGTTACTTATAGTTAGGTTTGATTGTTAACATACGAAGACTAAAGGGGAAAAATGCGGTATCTCACATTTTGATAACATTCACAACCAATTTTACCTTGAAATCTCTATTTACTCTTTACACGAATAATTCCAGTTATTTTGAACCCACGAAGCTGGTTTTTCTCCTGTACTGACTAACATCGTGTCCACTATCTAAAAATCTATCAAAAATTCTTCTAAAAAATCAGAAACCATTATTGCAAATTTAAAAAAATTGAGCTACTTTATTTTTTCTCTCAGTAATTTTCATTCTCAATTTGGTAAACAGATACAAAATTTAAAATTGACATTAGAAATAATTAAAAGTGAGAAATAAACCATGTGATTTCGCAAATTTATAAACATAATTCAGAAGATGATTAAGCCATTTTTATAAAATTACAAAACAAATATTAATAAAAATATTAAATTACAGTAAGAAATTATTAAATATTTGCTGTTCTATTCTCCATCAAATTCTAGATATTGAGCAGTTTGTCTAAGAAAATGGAATAACTTTTCTCTGCTTCCTGTGATCTTATCTTAATTGATTCAAAATTGAAATTAAGCTTATTGATGACTAGGTCGGATCTACAAATTATTTCTTCCAGGCCTGCCTGAGGATTGTTCAATAAACAGAGACAAGCATTATCAACAGATTCATCTCTCTCAGAAAGATAATGTTGTTTAGATGTTATTTTACTTGTTAGTTCCATGGCTTTTTCTGTCAAGCTCTTAATTCTCTCCTGCTGTTGATCTATAAATTGTAGTAGTTCTAATTTTTCAAGTTGCCATTGATCCGAGATAAAAGAATCAACCTGAGAATCAGTTTGCGACTCAACATTTATAGTTTTCTTTATGGTTGTTTCAATGCATTTATTAGCAGAGAAAGGTATTTTTGTTTGGGTAAAATTATCTAGTACATTTTTGGTTTCAATGACCAACACAGCCTTATCAACTCGCTCAACATCTTTTGTTTGCTTGTCTGTTTTTAAGTTTTCTTCAACTGGTAACTTTGACTTAACATTAATATTAATATTCTCTATAACTTGTAACTGGCGAGAAATTTCATTTTTCTGTGTATTTATGTGTTCCATAAGCTGATAAACCTCATTTAATTTTGTAATAAGTGCATCATGACATGACAGCAATATCCTTTTACAACGAGAAAACTCTTGTTTTTGTGAGCTTATTCGCCGTTCTAATTGGAGATCTTTTTTACGTAAATATTTTTCAAGGACTTCATAGGACAACATCTCTTTGGTGCACACATGACTCTCTGATGGTATATTGGTACTCTTATGATTCTGAAGACCTTTCATTGGCAGTTGTAATGAATTGTCAGAAAGTCCTCTTTGAGAATAATGAAGATTCGATTCTAAATGAGCATCACTTCCATTGGAACTCTTCATTGCAGAGGAGACTACTTTCAATAAAGAACCTTCACAAAGTAAATAATACCTGTTGATGATTTCACTCCCAACTAAACTCGATGGATCAATATTTAGAGTCAACAGGACATTATGCACAGTATAATATTCCAGCATTGGTGGTTTTTTAGCATTCCATTTGTAGGATATCTTATTAAAATAATCGCAAACATACTCATTCAATTTTGTACAAGATATTTCAGAGGAAAAAACACTCAGACTGTAATGAAAGTGGTTTTGGGCTAAATAATCACATACAAAATATACTAAAGCAATGTCTATATTATCTAAAATGATTTTTTTAAACTTTAAATCCGATTGGTTGTCTTCTTTTGTTAATTTATTTAAAATTAAACTCCTGACAAATGTCTTAAGCGTTTGTTTATTTTCCTTTTCTGTAAACCAATTCATAAGCATTTCCTTAAGTTGGTCAGCTGTTATTTCTTCTTCCAACATTATTAACTTTTGGGTCACTCACTTATGTAAAAATACAAACTTTATCACAAGAGAACACTTAAAAACTAATGAATCATAATGGTAAAATAATAATTAGCAATATATACATATATATATA
>NW_027113495.1:636523-664098 GCF_000696795.3 Halyomorpha halys
TGGAAAGATAGATATATTTTTATGATATTCTTTAAATTAAAATTATGAACTTATTTATATATTATTTAATAGTTTACCATTCTTATTTATCCATTGGATAGTAAATTCAAGCAATTAAAAATAAATTATGTTATAATAATTCAAAGAAGATATCTTACATTTAAGTATCGTCCAATATTACCAGCTGCTTTTGCATCCATTATGTATACAGATTCATCTTTACCATAAAAATTCCTAACACTTGGTCTTACTAATGACGAGACACTGTCATTATCTGATACATCCACGTTGACAGGACCCTGCTGCTCGCCTATTAATAAATAAATATAATGGTTTTAATCTGCTATAGAGGAAAATACTACAATACTACAAATTCAGAAAATAATCAAGAGAAATTTACCATCAGAATCATCTAGTCCATAATTGTCTTCCTCTTCACTGTCACCTGCAACAAGGAATTAAAAGGAAACTCAAACACCAACCAATTTGGGAACCTAAAAAGGTGTTAAAAAAAAACAAAAGAAAAACCCTAGGGGAAATATAATTGATTTTTTGCTGCTTATATACTCACTAAAATCTGAATTGATACTCCTAGTTGATCGCTTGCGTAAGTTCATTCTGTAAAATAAAGAACATTTAAATAAGAAGAGAACAATTTTAATTTACAAAAGTTAGTTATCTCTTTCAAAGATTATTATGACAATAACATTAAATTTAATTGTTTCAATTACAGAAAAGAAATTTATTTTAAAACTTGTTAAAGTACAATACTAGACAAGTATGTTTTACCCAACTAAACTAAAAATCTAAGGAATCACTTAAATTTATCTATTTCAATGAATGTTATGAGAATAACGGCAAATCTAATTGAAGCGTTTCTGTTGAAAAAAAGAAAAGTGCCAAAATTTCCAAAAATTATTTTCTTTACCAAGACCAATTTGAAACAAACCTCTGTATCAGTAATTAATCAAATAATTTTAGCACTTACCTCTTTTTCAACAGGAATGCTTCAATTATCTCAATTACAAAAGAAACATCTATCTAAAAACATTTTAATTGTGATACTGAACAACCATGCTTCAAAGAACTAAATTTAAAGTTTAATAAATCACTAAAAATTGTTATACCAGAATTTTTTTGATCACTGCATGAGATGATTGTCAGGTGAAGATAAATTACAACATTTATAAGTATTGGAACATTACGTTAATATATAAGTATACGAACATTAATATGACAATCATATAATTAAGTCAAAATATATTAAAACTGTAGCAGAGATATTAATTAATAAGCCATAAGAATTTATATCTTGTAATAACAAAATTCTTTCCATTTAAGTATGTGGTGAATAGTAATTGTTTCATTATAAATAACAATCTTCCTTTGAATTCCCCTGATGAAACCCAGCAAAGTGGGGCGAAACGTCGGAAAATAAATAGTTGTTAACTATTTTTGTTTCACTTTTATTTTCACCATCTTATATAGATATATATAATATATTACTAATGATATATTAATAATATGATGAAATATTATTGTATTATGATGTAATATACTATATTATTATTCACAACTTGTCAGTTACCATTGGATTCTTTTTATAAATAACAATCTTTTAAAAATGATTTCATTTATGGCAGAACTCTGCTAAGCTGTCCACGTTTGGAGCTAAATTTCTTCAGGCGAATGATAGAACAATTTAATCTGGGGTGCATAAAAGAAAAAAATATTCAATATTACGATAACTCATATATTTGATAAAAAATTTGACTGTTTGTAGCCAAGGAACCTGAGGCATCGCCTTTAACTACCTCGTTATTGCAGCAGTGCCAGTTCGAATCTGGCCTGTGGGGTTGACTTTTATTTTGTGGCAGTACCACGTAAAGAAAACTTGACCCTCCCATCATGGATAGAGTAGAGTGGTAATCTATAGATACTCTCTCCTCCCCTCCTGGTATGACAGAAATGACCAGCAAGGGGGTAAAAAAAAAAACAGTGATAATTAAGTAAAAATTAAAATATGAAAACTTAAAATAGAGGTAGGTCATATGTATATGATTGAAGTTTAATTTATTAGCATAGTCATGATGTCATATGAATGAAAAGTGGAAAACTTATAATTAATTTTCAAGTGATAATTTACTGGAAACTTAACATGAAAAATTCTTCCCCTGACAAATCTGACTTTCTTGTGGAATTACTCTCCTTTAGGGAATTTTTTAAGGGAAAAAAAGATCTAATTCATTTCATAATATAATTGATTCAATGATTCAAAATTTTTTCCAATCCAACAGTAAAAATTTATTATAATTCTAATATTAAAACCAAATAAAAATAAACAAAACCCACAAAGCTATAAACCAATAACCCTGATGAACACTAAGTGTAAGATTATAGAATTATCATCAATAAAAGACAGACTTCTTTCATATCTTTTGTATAAAAAATATTTTCATAGGTAAATTTGATATCAGTATTATTCTATAATTTGATGATTTCATCTTTGAAGTACAAATGCAAATATTCATTAAAGTTACATATATTTATAAATACTTTGACCATGGAAGGTCGCCTAGAAAACAACTTTTTTTTTTAGTTTATTCACAACAGTAAAAGTATTTTTACAACCAGCGAATGAGATGTAGAGAGAAAGAGAGAGAAAAAAAAAAAAAGGCATGAAGGTTAAGGTCATCTAATGATGCCTCTCCATTAAAATTGAAATTTAAAAATCAATTTAAGAGGTCCCTATTCCAGCTCCTTCGTAAACGTCGTCTCGTATCTGCTAAGTCTAGTGTTGATAGTCCTTGAATTAGAGGGTTAGTGTGTGTTGGAAGTGCGTCGTGAAACCGTTTATATAATGATTTAATGGTTGTTTGTACGTAGGCAGTTCGTAAGTCTTTGTGTAAGTTCTTGTTACTGATGTAGGGGGGTAGAAAACAACTTAAATTTATTTTATTTTAATTTAAACAAGCATTATATAATGAATAAAATGTAATATTTAACCAAATAAATGTTTAACCATGACAACACGCTGTCACCCATATATGCCAAATAATCTATGTATGCAATCAGCAGATATATGAATATTTTGCCTTTTTTTAAAACAGAATTACTGAATAAGGCCTCTAGAAAGTTAATTGTATATCACCACATTTTCTATAAAACATTTAGACAATGTGAAATCATTCAAAATAATGTAAAAACAATATTTTTTTAAATTAAAACAAAAAAAAAAAGTTTTGCAAGAGTAAAATAATGTTATGTTATTGGAATTGTGTAACATAAAATAACACATTAGTAAATCAATTTATATACTTCAAAAAATGAATTTCATATTAAAAAAATTGAAGGACAGTAAAAATCAATCTTAAAGTAGAAATGAGTATTTATTTTAATAGATTTGAGATAAAGATGTTAAATACATTCAATCATACCTTTACAATCAAATTGACATAACCTATAAATACAAAATAAACTTACCCAGAGTTCTTCTTATATTCAGAAGGTGAAATCCAAACATTTGGTTCAAACTCATCCTCAGAATGTCTACCATTGCCATTGTTACTGTTATTACGTACTTCAGAACCTTTGAAATAATAAGAAAAATACCATATATAAACTTTAAAAGACAATATTTTGAAATTAACCAGCATTGGACTTCAATAATTCTTCAGAAACTGGTTTTAATAACATTAAAAGTTCAAGGGAAGGAAGCTGAAATAGGGGCATGGAGTGAGGGTTAGAGAAACTACAATACCATTAAGAAAGAAGTAAAGAGCAAAATAGCTAAATTCATAAATAGCAGTATGCTTAAATAACTTCACTTTATAAAGTTTTAAAAATTTGTTGTTTGAACATTATTGTCTTTACTTAACTTATTTTACTTTACCTTACTTTTACTCAAATTAGTGAAAAAACAAAAGCTGAACCCCACTGAGTATGCTAGTTGGGATCGGGACACTGATGCTAGTTAAGTGGGAAACCAAGATAATCTAGGGTACAGATATATATATTAGTTTAACTGATATGTTAGGTAAAAAGAAATTACAAATCTTAATATATGGCATACATATATAAACATAAATTAATTGAAAATTTAAATATCATGTATATTTATCAGAAAAATTGGATTTAATATTAAATTAAGATTTAATTAGTAAGATTTAATTTTTCAAAAGTCAGAATTTTTTTTTTGTTTACCATAGTGTTTCTTCAACACAACGGTAGCAAATTGTAAATCAAAAAGCCACAGAATAAAATGTTTAATTTTAGAATCTTAAAGGGGTGACATATAAAACAGTGTCATCTGACCACAGATTTGTAAACTATGTGTGTTCACACATAATATATGTTTGAAAACTGTAAAAAATCAAAGGCTGAAATATTTTTATAATGTAATAAAATAATAATTTGATAGGATTTTAACAATGAAATTGTTATTTTGGTATTTATAGCGGTCTTAATAAACTTCTGGATTGACTACAACCCTTGTAGAGCCAAACGATGATATATCATTGTTCATAGTTTTTAAAAAAATTGCTAATGATGGTATATTTTATATCTCTTGTAAAATAAAATTAATAAATCTTAACTGTTAACATAAGCAGAGCAGAGACATCGGAAATTCAACAATTAAATGTGAATATTATGAAAAATATTAAAAAAGTAGATTAATAACAATAGTGATAGTGAGCAATAGTTATTTTAATGATAAAAGAATATGTATATGTTTTATAAATAAAAAGTTATAATTTATTTTATAAGTCTAAATTGAGAATTGTTTATTATTCCTTAGAAATATAGGATTATTTGATGTTTTAAATGAGTCAAATTATAAAAACAAACGCCGATCGCCATCCACTTGGAAATAAAAATACATAACATTAATAAGAACTTGTAAAGCATGTTATTTTATGTATACAAACTGAATTAAGGTTTTGAAGATTTAAGGACTAATTATAAAAATCACTAAATATCAAATACGATAATTTAGACAATAAAATAAACAGTGAACTGTTTAAAATTGTGATCATGATCAAGTATAAGGAATAATTCTCGGTGTCTAAAGTGAAGAACCATCACGAAGAAGTTATCTCAACCAGCAGTGAACTTCAATTATGATACTAACAACCAAGTATTTTATGACAATTATAATTTTTTTTTTTTTCCGGTTGACTCTATAGATCTTGTAGATCATTGGCCGCCCGAACCAGCCTTCTCCAGGTCTGACTATCTTGGGCTACGGCTATCCAGACTGCTGCATGCAGTTCTTTCACATCTTTGTTGATTCTGCCTATCCACCTGGTTTTTGGCCTCCCACTTGGGTCTCTTGCCTACTATACTGCCATTTATTGATGTACAGAGGCATTCTACTCCTCTCCTTATAAAAACTTTATTTGTTGTAATTTAATATTTAATTTAAGTTTATATTTTACCTATTAAATTTTAAATAGTTTTTGTTTATATAAAAAATTACAATTCTTATATAAATAAATTATGTTTTCTCCTATATTCAAACATTAGAATCATTAATCAAATTTAAAAAGAATAATCCCCAATTTTTTAATTGTGAAATCTGATAAGACAAAAGTTGCCATAATAAAAAAAGAAGAATATAATAGTTCCAACGGGACTTAACAAGAATACCATTTGATTTATTTAAAAAATAAATACCAGTCTCAAGAAATTGAAAAGATTATATATAAATAAATGATGTTTTTTCCTGTATTCAAACATTTCTGGAATGAATTAGTACTTACTTACACACGCAATTTCTCTCAGGGCACTATAGAATGATTAACCTGTTTAGTTCCTAATGAGGGTATGTCATGTTCATAGTATTTGCGAACAGTGCTGTTTGATGACATTTTACTATTCGATAAGATAAATGTTATACATTGTTTTTATTTATTTTCTTATGTTAATGTTATTTGATAACATTGACATAATAAATAACTCTATCTGACAAGTTTTTATAATTCCTTAAATGTCACGTGAAATGACGAAATAAAATTGCAAATTAATGGTTTAGATTTATTACTAATTCATTCAAGAAATGTTTGAATAAATGATGTTTTCTCCTGTATTCAAACATTTCTGGAATGAATTAGTAATAAACCTAAACCATTAATTTGCAATTTTATTTTGTCATTTCACGTGTTATTTAAGAAATTATAAAAACGCGTCAGATGCAGTTATTTACTATGTCAATGTTATCAATGCAAAATAAATAAAAACATCGAAAAAATAAAAAAAGACAATATATAACATTTATCAAATAGTAAAATGTCATCAAACAGCACTTTTCGCAAATACTATGAACAATGACATACCCTCATTAGGAACTAAACAGGTTAACCATTATAAATATAAATTTCTCTTCAAGTGTCAAAATGCTCTATTGTCCCCTAAGAGAAATCGAGTGTGTAAGTCATTTTTCTCACAATCAGTTAAAACAGATCAGGAAACCCATTAATAATTTATTAACGACTGACAGCATTTATTTGGAGTAAATATGCTGAATTGGAATTCACAGCTCATTGAGATAAGACTATATTGTTTTTTCATTGTAGCCTTTTGATTCCAAAATCTATTTTAAAATTTTATCAACTAGAAGTTTTTAAATATTTTGATCATTCTATAAAATACGTTGTAAGACAGCATCAGAAAAACATACTGCTGTACTGTACCCCTGAGAATAATGTAACCTGTTAAAGATAAAAGTTACTATTTATTGCTATTATTACTATAATAAAATTCAAAGGGAGAAAAAGTTCTACTTAATAGCAAAATAATAATAAGATGTTTGTAAGAGCAATTTCACCTTTTTCATTATTCAAATATTCTTCAGGATCCACAAAGTCCTCGTAACCCTCTTTACTTTGTTCCACTACTTCGATATAATCAAGTTCAGCAAAGTATTCATCTCCATACATTTTTCCATCCTGGAAGTAAATGAATATAAATTTTACATTTATAGATTTAGTTACACACACCAACATCCTTGATTGCACACAGGTTTTGGCTCAGTGTTCTACTCCAACTTATTCTAACAACTCAGGCTTCACTGCTTCCCAGACAAACAGGTCAGCATTATCAATTCTTACCATAGGGACTGAGTATTTCCAGCCTAGGTCGAATATGAAATTTCTATTCCCATTTCTTCAAAACTTTCACCGATAAGAAAAAACATTTTAACTTTAACACTCATTAACCCATATCTTCAGTTTTAGAACATAAGAACCTTTGTTTTTTTAAAACATTTAGGATTGATTCATTGAGGCCTGAATCTAGAAATCCATACATTTTACCTTCTTCCAGCTAGAGTATTTATATATTAGTTTCATAATCATTATGATAATAAATTAGACATAACCTTTGCAAATGACAAAGCAACACAATTAGAATAACTAATGAACAATTAAATTTAAATATTGCAAGGCAATGAAAATAATAAAAAACACTTATCTTCAAATATAAAAATATGAATAAATAAAAATTGAATTACCTCGTTTGCTACAGCTTCAGTATAAATATTACCAACATAAACGCAGACAAAAGTACCAGCTGGAATGTCATTGAGACACCTTGTTCCCCAGCCTTTATTTTTAGTCATAAAAAGCTGTAGTTTCAATTTCAGCGGGTGTTGGACAACACGGTTCAAGCATGTTTTTACACAGCATTTACACCTGCAAAAGTAATGAGTCATTCAATCAACTATTTGAACGATAAAGCAATTACCTGAAAGGGATAACGATATTCTGTTAGCGTGGAAGAGAATATGGATCACTTCCTAAGACCACATGAAATAAAAAAACTAGTATTTTTGGAAAAAAAAATGGCACTTGATCATTACCCAACACTGGGGTAAGTAAAATGCATATTATGGCTCAGGCTTTAAATTAAAATTAATAATACATTTTATCAATCATGGATCTGATCAGAAGTCAGATGAATATCCTTGGGCAACACAGCCTTTATAATCTGATCCTTACATGTGTTGGAAGGAGAAATCTAGTGGTTTAGTATAATTATATTACCTTAAAAAATCAACAAATAATCAATCAACAGAGGTAGTTATTTATACTATACTGACAATTTTTTTTTTAGAATTATAATTCAAGAAGTTTACAATCTTGGATAAATCCCAATTCATAAATTGAGGGTATTTCAAATGACAAATTTATTAAATTTTCGATAAGTATAAATATGACTAGTTACCTTTGAGTACAAAAGTACTAAGAAGTAACTGATCAGTGACACAATATACCAACTAATTTACTTTGAGTCGCTCCCTGTTAAATACAATAGGACACCGCACACGGTGCTACTGCTTTATTTTATATAATTTTCACCTTCCTGACTATTCAAAAAAGCATTAAACAGAGAAGGCATGGGTAGAAGTCAGGAATGTTGTAAATACTGTTTACAAACAACTGCTTCTGAACATTGTTTTCAAGGAATGGGTATACCCAAAACCTTCTTATTATTCTTATCCTCCTCCTGAGATGATAATACAACATGATGGTTTCATCATTGCTCGAGTCTTCCAAAGACATTTCACACTCGATATCCATGACAACACTGAATGAACTAGGGATTTGGATTCCTGATGAGTAGCCTCATGTGTGGAGTCAAGTCAGCACTGAGTCTGTAACTTGAGTTAGCGACTGGTTTAGTTCCTTTCCAGTAACTTGTGTGTGCAGTGTCCTAAGATTCTCAAGCAGGGTCTGTTATAATATCTTTGTTATCTATACTGTACCCCATCGAACATCAAACCTATGTAATGCCACAACAGTAGCATCACTGTTAGCATAATGCAAAACTAATTTACCACATATAATTAATAAAAGAGCGGGCACTAATACCAAATTACTAAAAACAAATTCTAATTATAGAAATAACTTATGAAACTTACCCACTGTTACATTCGTAGATGGCTGTATTAATAATGTTTGGTAATCTCTTATATTGGTAACCAATAGAATCTTGGTCTAGATTCTTAGCAGCAGCTGGGGGGAATACTTGACTCTCTGCGTAAGTCAACTGCCAGCATGCACACTTTGATTTGTCCTGCAATAATTTCCTTCATTTATTAAGAGGCAATAGTTTCTCAATTATTTTAAATTTTCAACTTTGTCGCTTTGTTTCATTTATTTAGCAATTTCCTCAATAATATTAAAATACTATAGTAGATATAATAGCTAAGAACCACAATCTATTACCATACAGTCAAAGTTTTTTAGTAGGGGGGAGATATGTTCCGTAAATATACGGTGAAAACAGAATAACATTTGCAGATGATTACAGGATATATATTCCGAGGTTAAAAAATATATAATAAAATAAATTTAATCAGAAAATTTTAACAACGTTAATAATTACTATCAGGCTCAAGCAATGGTTTAAGGAATTGATTTTGCAAATGACTCACCAAGACATAAATGGTCAGACATTTCTACCTTTATCTTGAGCAGAAACAGGACTTTTTTAATGAATCAATCTCCTTTTCTTCAACTCAATGGAGTTCACTTATTCAAAAGCCATGCAGCTCATGTTATCTGCTCATGTTTTATCAATGAACTTTTATAGTATTTGTTGACAATGTTATTATTTCAGTATTATAAAATGGAATTTGATTAAGGCACACCTCTCTCCATTAAATGAAATATCTCTTATTCAATTTTATTAAATAAATATTATGTTCTACTTTATTGATTGAGAATGGGAAGTGTTTCTATTTTCATCTGAACTAGACCACTTTGCTCTACCATGCCTACAGAAGTTTTTAATGTTAAAATAAGCTTGTTTGTTTATTAATACTTTGAAAAGTAACTGATAAACTGTGCTACCTATAATTCCACATTGGAAATTTTTTTGCTAAAAGTATACAGACGGTCCTTGCACTAACATCAGGTTCTGTTCCTTGGAATGTAGCTTAAGTCGAGTCCAGTGATGTTAAAAAACAAAGCCATATTTTGTAGCCTTTGTTTATCTATTAAGTCTTTTATATAATGCGCTCTCAATTATAAGAGCTATATTTTTCATTCTAATTTGATTTTTAACGGCTTGCTTCGATAAAATAAATTCATTTTTTTTTTTTAAGCAATATAATTTTGAGGTCACTATGGTATAAATTGATCAATGATGTAACAACGTGAAAGAGAGTCCTCTTTTGGTCGCTGTGGAAAGGACGCAAATCCACTGTTATCCCATTTCATCTAACTCGATAGAGGAAGTTATACACAATAATATGGATCCAATAGATAAGGTAACCAGAGATATCCTACTACAACAGCAAATTTAGGAGAGGATGAATTATATAAAATTAAATCTCTTTGACACATTCTTGATGTCCTATCGTGTGTATTGGTCAGTAATTGGAGAGGTAAAAGGTCCCATGCTGTTTTCCAATTTTAAATATTGCTCGATTAGACTATCTCAAGTCTCCTCTTCCTGTTTAAGCAAATTAAGCAAGTATTTCAAAAGTTATATAGGAATGACACTCCCTGGGTGTCTTAGTGGGGCAGCTCCAGCTAGGAAGGATTGAAATTTTTTTGTGTTATGATCTCCTCTTGTGCGATTGTAACATGTGGTACATTGGCCCACCTATGCTATAATTGTCTATTTCAAAAGTCAGATAAATAAGGCTACCACGGAGGGCGGGAATAGAGGGTTTCACGTCGTTTACAAATTTCCAGTGCTTTTTAAATATTGGTGGATTAGACTATTTCAAGTAACCTCCTCTCCTTTTAAGCAAATATTTCAAAAGTGATATAGGACCGTCACTCCCCAAGATCAAGTAAGAAACAACATCAAAGAAGTATGTGAGTTAACTTCTAAGAAGTAGCAGAGCATGGAAGGGAGATTGCAACAGGACAGTGTCCTTGAGTAAGGTCAGCGCAAGGGGTACTCAGGAACAGAGGACATTTTTAAAAAATTTTTTTGGTTCAAAATACCTTAAAATTTGTAAATTAAGTTAGATCTCAATAAATAAGTTTTGACTAATTACCATTAAACAATTCAATTTTTGACCAATTAATGTAAGAAGTGAACATTTATTCATTGGCTAAATGCCATTAAGATGGCTAGTAAAAGCCAGGTGAAAAGTGTTTAATTTAAAACAAAAATGAATTAATCTTTACAATTTTATAATAATTATGGTCAATGCGAAGGGTAGTTTGAAACAGAGGAAATTTTTAAATACTTTTTCGGCTCAAGGTACCATCAAATATGCAAATTAAGTATGACCTCAATAAATAATTATTGACTATCAGAAATAGCAGTTATATAATTTTCTTATCTAATAAATCCTGAAGATATGAAAATCATCTTAGTTATTATGGGGGAAAACCAAGTCACAAAATACAGAAAATGGTTAAATATAGAAAACACCAAATATAAGAAATCAAAATCAGAATATACTTTTTAAATTTTTCGGTTCTTACCTGACAATTGTCAGTACAGTCACAGCTAACTAAGAAACCAGGCTCCAAATTCAAATACACTCCTTCACTACCTCGCCGTTTAGTCATATAATCCATGTAAGTGGGAATACTTCTGTTGATTGTATTAACACAAGCAATTGGCATAGTTTCCTGACCATAAGATAGGTCCTTAAAAAAAACAATAGGAGTAATATTAATATTAAATAACTTGGCAAAAAGGAATAATTATTTTCAATTTTAAAAAGCTGCTTTATATGGTCCACAACTCTGACCGCCTTCTCCTAAATTAAAGAAGTTGAATGTTTCATAAATCAAAATATAATAATTATAAAGCACACTAGAGAAACTTTTCATAAAAACAAAGTAGTTAACTATAAGTAACCTTGCAAGAACACAACAAGTGCCAAATATTTTTATAATATAAAAAGTAAAAATAGTTCAAAAATTTGTATGTAATTTTTAGAGAGGAAATTATGCATAAGAATTACTTGTATTTTTAATCAAATCTTATTTAAACAACAATGAATATAATAAAAACTGACAATAAATTCCTCTTACCTCCATGACAACCATATCCGGAGAGACAACATACTCATTAAATATGTTAACCCAAGGATCAAAATCAAACAAATCCAAACTCAACTTCAATTTGGTCTCTGTCAGATAATTCATGACCTCCACAATGTTCCTCAACCGCCTACCGCAAGGTGCGATATAACTGATCGCATTCGTTGGGACTTCAGTTTCTCTAAAATAAATTATAATTAAATAACACAAAACAAATTTGAAGTGAAAATTTCATCTTATTAACTAAATAGAGCAAGTTATACACAACAATATGTATCTACAAGAGATAACGATTATGTTTTTATTTTATACATATCGTTTCAGTATTGTTTATTTGTTGTGATATATGCAGTCACAAAAGATATTGTTCAAAGCCAAGATGGCAATGTGTGTCCTGCAAAAAGTCCGTTGAATCACGGCCATGTTGAGCAGATTCAAATATTTTAAAAACTTTGTTTTAACTTTCCATCATAATTGAAATTATAATACATTTAAGGAAAAATAGAAATACAGAATAACTGTTAAAGAATAACGTTCATAAAAGAAACCACATGCAAAAACTCAAAAGTGTTGTGCTACAATCGATGTTTACATTGAACATCAAGAGAAAGATCAGGGTTGGTGAAAAGAAAAGCATTCGTTGCTTAGACACGGGTGAGAAATGATGTTTCCTGGAAGCAGGTCATCATCACCTTTTGTCTAGCTCAAGGGAGACATCAAAGAGACACCCAAGAAGAATACGGGACTCTTTGTTTTGAATCGCCAGTGAATGAGATGAGTGAAAACTTTTAGAGGACAAATTCTTAGTTAAGAGTCAGTGTTTGTTTGCACAAAGATTGTTTATAGCAAGTGTTAGTTTGTTGAGAAAGAAAACAAAGAAAATCATCTGTCATCATAGAAGATTGTATAAATAGGTTAGTTTTGCTCTACCTAAAATAAAATACTTAAATACATTTGTAAAAGTAGATTTAAATTTAATTAAGTGTTATTGGTAAAAAAGTTCTGTTCTGATTGCCTACAAACCCGCCCTGAAATTAAGAGTCTGTAGTATTATATATAATTAAAAATAAAAATTCTCATATTTATTTAACCTTGTCATCTTCAAAACTGTACATTAGACATGAGAATTAAGTAAAAACTATCAATTTTCCTTTTATTTCCATTTTAAATAATTTATGAACATTAAATATATATATATGCTAAGCATAATATCAAATCATAGTAAAATTAATAAAATATTTTAAGGATGGAAAGAGTTCATGTACTATCTTTTATAAAAAAATAATTAGAATAACTTACATACAGCACTTGAATTTTTGAGATTTTTTTTTAAACTTCAAATCAAATTAGTTAACATATAACCTCATACTTTACCTTGAAAAGGCATACAAAACAGGAACGACTAATGGATTCAAAAGCTTGGTGTCTTCCTCTTTTGTCGTTAACCAATCTGTGCAACTGGAGTCACACTTATGCGGACGGAATGGTTTTGGCTTAACTAATTTAGGTGGTATTCTTTGCTGAAAAAGTTTAAATATTTTTTAAAGAGACAAATGATTCCCAATCTAAATATAAAATTATTTGAATAAAAACTTGAAATAAAAGCGGGTTATAGACCTCACATAACTGCTAAGGTGTAACTCGAAAGGGCATGTAGCAATACATAAGATATATTGAAAGTAATATTGCCTAACTTATAGCAATACATTCAATTTTCAGTATCACTAAGAAATTGGAAAAAAACAAAACAGTGATGAGGATTGACAGAAACATATTATTAAAATATGAAGATATTAATAAGCTACTATTTTCAAATAAATATGTTTATATTCCCAATTAATTATTAGATATTAGGATAAAAATTATACAACATTTAATTTTTAAATTATCAAAAAGCAGGTATAGACAATAGTGCCTGTGGGACCATGTTTGGGGACTCCCAGGGACAAAAACATTAATGTTAAATATAAACCAACCTCAATTACACCATCATCCTGCTGTGGCGGGAACCTAGAGGCGGCCCTTCTGTCATATAGTCTCCGTTCATTATCATACGAATCTGGCAGGCGAGTACTACTTTTCCTTGCGACTGCTCTTACGGGACGTGTGTTTTCATTCTGATTGTCTTCTAAAAAACGTTTTAAGTCAGGAATTTTAAATAATATTAACTATAGACAGAACATAAATTTAAAAAAAAAAAATATTATTGAAGAATGACCAAGATGCAGTCAATTTGTATATTACTTTTATTAAACATTATGTTTTAACCTAAATATGTATGGTTTCATAAGGGTTATAATTGAAACAAAGATTACATGCAATATGAGCTTCAGAATAATATTAATAAAATAAGTAATGATAATTTTGTTTTCACTATCATAAAGTTTTATTAAAAATAATACAGTAATTTAGGAAAAGCGAGACAACAATGACAGGATACTGCTTTAAAAAAATATTTTTATCTTATTAGATTCCTTAAAACATGTAAATGAAGTCAGCTACAAATAAAAAAAGACTGCTAAGTATTTAATTTTATTTTATAGTAATTTGGTAATTTAACACTTGTTTATTTAACAGTTGATGACAAATTATTGTCAAGCTGTGGTGGCTTGGGAGCACATATGAAAATGTGTCGCCAAGGGAAGTCATTTTTCTAGTGTGTGTTGGGAATTGTGGGAAGAGCTGTATTACCTCCTTTTCACCTTAGATTGGCCCGAATCATGTTTAGTACTGTTCTAGCTTCCAACAGCTACAATCTTTCTGGCTCTAGCGCCTTTAAAGATTATTATACTTTCAAATTTATTTTATTTCTGAATTTATTCAATTTTATTTTTTGAAGTATATATATTTATTTACTTATGTACTATGTTATTTTACACACTTCCAATAACATTTTTGTTATTTAAAAAATATATTTTTACATTATATTTGATTATTTCATGTTGTTTAAATGTTTTATACGACACAGGTGACGACAATGTGTCATGGCTAAAACAAGGTATTCAAATTTAATTTGACTAAATATTACATTTTATACATCGTATATTGCTTATTTAGATTAAAAATTAAGTTATTATTATCATCATTTGTGCAACAGACCGTGGAAATCGAAGGCCTCGCGCGATGTATTAAGGAAAAAAGTTTCTTGACGTGGGTTTTTTCATAAGGTGGGTTCGTCACTCCCACGTCTACTTTTTATGAGTGCCACCCATTCGCTAACAAACCTCACGAATACCCAGGGAGAGGTTATGAGTGAGTTTTGTATAATTTTATGCTTGAAAAAATCTCAGGTAGGGGCGGACTCGAACTCACAACCTGTGGGTTTGTAGATAAGCACATTGCTCCCTAAAAATTAAGTATTAAAAAAAATGTTGTGCTTTTAAGTTGTTTCCTAAGGGAGCCTCCGAGGTCAAAGTGTTAAGAAGAGATCTAAAGTGAGATATGATTGAAACCTGCGTGTCAAGAAAAATACGTTTAAGCATGTGTAAGTTAAAGTGGGGGACGGAATCTGATGAAATCAATAAGGGATCAAGATCAATTAGGCATCAACCCATTTAACCCTTAAAATTTTATACAGGCATCATCAGTGTGCACAATATCACAAATGAGCCAACAAACCACAGAACATCTCTCGACACATTAGAGGTCTAAAAAATCCACACATGATGGTGCATCACCCCATGATAATTAACAGATTTCGAATAAACAATATATATATTTTTAATATCTTTATTGAAATTTGCAACTGTATATTATATAATACATTCAGTAAATTTGATCTTAGTAAAATGGAGTGCTACAGGTGTGTAGAGAAACTACCTTGATACCACTCTAATTCTAATAAATATTGAAATAAAAAAATTAGACAATACTCACCATCATCAGAAAGAACCACATCATATTGAACGTAAGGACCTTTGCGCTGTAAAAAACAAATTACATAAATGTATGATTATAAACAACAGTGTTAAAGAATGAACCAAAAAAATAATTATGACATTTATATCAAAGTAACTTTGACAAAAACCTGGTTGTTGGTCTCAACAATCAAAATTGTATCCATTTTCTTCATAAGGATTTTATTTTAGTTGGCGTTTCCACTAGTTGAAATTTTGGCAAATAAAACTCATGTTGATGTTTATAAAATAACTCGTTCCATTAACTTACCTCATAATGGTACAATATTTTGATTATATTTGGAATACAGTATCAAGTTTGCAATTGATAACTGATACATTTAAATTCTATTTTCAATAAAATATTAGCCATTACATTTTTTGTTTCAATAAAAAAAATGACAATCTTACAAACAATTAAATAATGTCCAGAATATTTGCAAAGTATTAAACTCACCCTTACAAAAGGACCTCCCCTTGACCGGGCCCCCTTTCTGTGGAGCCCGATGTACATTGGGTATAGTCTAGTGGACCCTCGGTATAACCACTCAGAGTGCTTGTCATGGAGAAACACCAAATGGACAAGAGAGCAATCTATATCTACTACTCGAGCATTGACCCACATACCTACAAACAAAAAATAACCAAATAATAAAAAAAAGACTAAAAATTAAATGGATAGTATGAAACCCATGAGATTTTATGAAAGTCTTCCTTACTTTCATTGTGTTCTCAGTAACTGTTACTTTCACTGTGTTCTAAACAAAATGAGTGCATATAAACCTTTAAGCTAAAAAAAAATGGTACCTGAGGATGGTTTGATAGGCCAAAATCATCAATAAATTTATCGTGAAGAATAAACAACCTATCTTAACTTCGAGACAGCACATATTTTTGAAGACTGTCCCCAGATTATAAAACTTTTTTTTTCTTTATATTGGCCATTTTTGATAAAAAAGAAAACATGTTTGCAATAGAAATCAGTCACTTGTAACTCCCTTTGTACAAATAAGATAATTGCATGTTGTGTGTGCAGATAGCTCCTCTGAATGTTTTTATTACAACAAATTGCACACCAGGTGTGAAATATAAAATAAAATAAAAACACATTATTAAATTGAACAACATTTATTCCAAAATTAGTCTGGTAATACAAAGTCCTTATTTTAGGTCCAGTAATGAAAAAAGAATATAATTGCATAAAATATAAACCTAAATAAACTAAATTTTTAAGAAGCAGAACAAGATAGTGAATATTCCTAGAAGATGACCCTTACTTTTGTTGTACAGAATGATATCCCTTGAAACAATCATAAAAAATTGAAACTAACATCAAGTTTTATTTTTACATACTTATAGGACATTTGTTTCAAACCAGTCTTATTTTAACAACCACTTCTAGTATAATGACTGATAATTGCAATTCAAGATCATTGCAGTCAGTCTTTTTGACTCGGAAATGCATTGCACACAAGGTGTATAATTGGTCTTGAATGGGTTAATTGGCATACCTACCTTCATATATAATCAAGTAAGAAATGAACTGCATTTTACTATTAAACTTCCCTTAAAATATATGCCATCATTTTTCATCACTTCAAACCATTTCTGAATCAACAATTTCAATTTGAGGAACCTTCCCAAATCAGTTCAGTCTGGTAGAAACAGAGTCTTTCCTTGCACTCGATTAATGTCCTAAAATGATGTTTGAGGCGATACAAGTTTTTTTGTAATATTGAGGCAAAATTGCTAATATTTCATAACAAATTTTGCCTTTTACAAATTTTGGTAAATTTATAAGCCGAATCCATAGCTTAAATGAATATCTAAGCCACAGTGATTTAATACAGACAAAAGTATTTAATTTAAAAATTCAATTCATGACTAAATGTTCTGTGGACTAAATGAGACCTTTTGTCCACTATCCCATATAATGTTAAACTAGACCGATTACTTTTTGAAAATTTACGCATATTATATAAGTTAATTAAATAGCACAGCTTTGGGCCAGTGAAAAGATCACAGGAAAATGGCAGTATAATAAACCCTCATTTTAATAAACTCAGAAATGAGAGGAACAGAAAATCAGCAGTTCATTTAACAAAGTTAATACTATCCGAATAACAACAAAAATAAGCAGGTTAATAATTAGATCAAAACTATTTTTTTTAACAAGAAAATACTAATATAAATATTTTATTTATTAAAACCTTAGTATAATCAATCAAATAAATAAAAAAAAGTTATTAAATATGAAATGAATAATACATGTGTATTAAAGAGAATACAAATATATAAACACAATAAGAAAAGGAGAAATAAGTAGTAAAACAAATACAATTTGTGTACTCGTATTTGTGTAATATTATTCAAGTATGTACAAAAAAAACATACCTCTATATATTATATTACTTCACTTTTTTTTTTTTTTTGTAACTTAATTTAAACTTTTATACAGAATTGAACTGAGAATTCCATATAAGTAAATATTATGAAAAGAGGGGACAGCTACTTCCAGTTGCTACTATTACTACTACTAGATGATTAATACCTTTATGTTCAGTCTTGATACAATCCAAATTCTTCACTTTGAGCATTGCTCTTTCAGGAAAAGTGACCAAGTATCTCTTGATGAATTGTTGTACCTTAGGATTGAAATGATCCCAAATGTTGGCTTTCGATTCACAAACCAGCCGAATGGAGTCATGTGTACCATACTGGGCTTGTCCATCATCAAAAAATATCAAATACCTAAAAAGAAATGTAACGTAGGCCATAACTAAAAAATAAAACTTCGAACAAACAAAACAGAAATAAAAAAAAAAATGGAAAAATAATCCTTCCAGGAGAGTTTCAAAATTAATGTCAAACAAAATTACTTTAAATAAGCATTTGAAAGATATATCTGTAAAAACAATATGACAATTATTATCTTTACTAGGAGAATCGACTTTTAAAGATGATTATATACTTGAAAAAATATTACAGTTATATTTAAGGCTGAATGTATATGAATTCCAGGGATAATTTTTGAATGATGATTCAATAGATTACTTCAACATTTAATGAGAGAGAAATAGAAATGCTTTATTTTACACTTACACAAATCACACCAAAATAAGAAAATAAAAGTAACATTGAAATGACAATTCTCGATACTAAAGACCATTATTAAACCCAAAATTAAACAATGAAAACAAAAAATCCTATCAAGATTTAGAAATTGCTTTGAGATATTTACCGAAAATTATTGATGTGAGACGGCATCTCAGCAATCATTCCTGAGAAGAATTTAACTGTATTTTTCAGTCTGTTAACATAACGAGATATAACACGTGATCCGACAGGTAATCTGACAGGAGGTGCATTGTAGCATGCAATCAACTGCAAACCAATATCTTTTCGATAAGCAGAAGGTTTTCCACCATTTATCATCACTTTGTAAGTTTCTACTGCCTTAGGATTCTGAAAAGATAAAGAAACAAATCACAAATTAAAATAAAAAAATTCAAAAGCCTTTATAACAATATTAAGTACAAACTCTTTAAAGCAAATTAGTTTACAACTTGCAAGGCGTTGATTAGGTGAAGTGAATAAAGTTGGAGTACATGCTCTGGAGAAGATCAAAAAATTAGGAGTAAATTATGTTATAACGATCAACTTTTCTCTTTTGATGTGAACAAAAATCTAATTATTGATTAGAGTGCAAGCTCAGGGGGCTGGAGTAGGTGCCCTTAAAATTATTGACTATTCTTGTCTTTTGTGTATATAAATATTTATATTTTTTTATACATACATATCATTTATTTATGTGATTAACTTTATGCATAAGTATAATTTTTGTGTATTTAGAAAAGGAGGTTTTAATAAATAAAATGTTACACAAAGCTACTGTATTGTTAAAAAAAAATTCGTTTACCTACATTATTAACCTACTTAATTTTTTTTGTTGTTATTAAGATAACATAATGGACTTTGTTATAACAAACTGCTAAAAGGAATAAACAGGGAACCATCCTAATCTAACCATGGTGGGGAGTCAAATTTTCATCTAGTCAGACCACTACAGAAATGAAAGTTGACCCCAGACCGGATTAGGACTGGTGCTGCTGTAGTCACGAGCCAGTTAAAGTTGGTGCTTTGACTCACTTGGCCACAAAAGATCCTATCTATCATTAGATGAGTCTCGGTAGGGGAGAAAGCCTGATCACTACTTCTAGGCCCCTTTTCAACTTTTACTATAGGTAAAAACTGATCTCCCCTCCTCCCCCTCATTCAATAACATTATCTTTTATCGGATAAACAAAATTGATTTTTTTTTCATTAAAAAATATTGTCTGATAATTAATAACATAAAAGTTATAGAATGTGACCCTGACTATATAGTGTGACCTAACAGATCACAATGGTTTTCATTGGAATATTCGTGTAAATATAGTCTGATATTTTTATGAAGAAGAAATAAAACTTTCATTTATACATCAATACCATAAAAAATATAATATATCATTAGAGAAAATAGTACTTACTGCTGATCATAACAAAA
Source organism: Halyomorpha halys (assembly GCF_000696795.3). Lineage (NCBI taxonomy): Eukaryota > Metazoa > Arthropoda > Insecta > Hemiptera > Pentatomidae > Halyomorpha > Halyomorpha halys. Next base: position 656,983 of record NW_027113495.1, read on the forward strand.
GAAATAACAAAATAAATATTACACTAACTTCAGGGGATGGGGGTATAACTTCCTCAACAACGGCCGGTACCCATTCAGAAAAGGCTGAAACTTTCATCACATAGACTTTGTCAAAAGCCTTCACCTTAGGTTTTTCAACTGCTCCAAATGGTGGAAGATTTGGAGGACCACTTTCAGGATGATATCCAGTGATGATAAGATCCTATAAAAGAACATGAATTTCAAACTTTTATATATGGGTGGTATTCAATATCACCATTTGCAAATTTTAATTATCGCCAAAAATCAAAATTGCAATCAAATTTTAGCAGGCATTTTTTTTTTCTTATGGCTTTGATAAAGATATTATGAAACCTTCTTGCTAATTGCTAGATCAATATTCATTAATTACATTTTCATCTGGACGTATCTGAAGTTGTTTCATCGGTGATTCCTTGAATTCTTCATAAGGTAAGTCAAGTTCATCCATTTCCTACAACAATGATAATATTGTTATATATAATAGTATTATAAAAAATATAATACTATTTAAAAAAAAAATAATGAATACAGCTTAAATAATCACAAACATCTATACTGACTTCTCTTTCTGGGGCATAGGTGTCATAAAGTTGCCTCATTGACTGAAATAAACTTTCATGAGTTGTATTTATATCATCTTCATACTTTCTATATGTATCTGAAAAGTCAATGATTATTATCAACTTTATGGTTGCCTTTTGATAAATAATTATGTATTATCCATAATTCTTTAAACAATTGTATAGTGGTACAGAAATACATAATTTATTATGTTATTTAAAAAATGCTAAATATATTGATATGTCTTTCTTTTTAATTATTATTAATAATAAAAATGTAGACTTGAACCGAATATTTGTGTATACAAAAATAAATAATATAATGTCTGAAAGTAAAAACACTATCTTTAAAATACATAAATTTCATTATTATAGAACTCCCATGCATTATTCAGAGTGTATATAAAAATGGATATAATTAGAAAACTAGCCCAAATATTAAACATAAAATATTCTAAATATATATTTTTTAATATTACATTCATAAAAGCATCACAACACTAGAATATAAAGTATGTAATTTACAATGTTTTCCAACCTTCCGGTTCTTTCAAAGGTATTATTCATTTGTTCAATTTACCTCCCACTTATTAAAATCACATATTCACTGAAGTTAATTTTTTTTAATAAGATCTATATAAACCTAGAATAACATTTTCTACTCATACAATTCTCATATACTTACTTCTATTGTGACAATTAAAGACATAGAAGTTACATGTTTATAAGCATGACAAACACTGAACTGAAGACTTCTATGGTAAGCCAAACACTGAACTGAACACTTCTATGGTAAGGCAAACACTGAACAGAACATTTCTATGGTATGCCAAACACTGAACAGAACACTTCTATAATAGTATGCCAAACATTGAACAGAACACTTCTATGGTATGCCAAACACTGATCAGAACAGAACACTTCTATGTATGTCAAACACTGAACAGAACACTTCTATAATATGTCAAACACTGAACAGAACAATTCTATGGTATGCCAAAAATTGAACAGAACACTTGAATGGCCTCTCAAGAACTTAATAATTTCCTTTCAAAAGACAGAGTATTTATAGATCCTATGCACTTCCTATAATATACAATGATCACTTAATCACAATTTATAGTTTTAAAATTGACTATTTCTTACACATTTTCACTATTGAGACAGGGTTCATTCAATATTCAATCTTTATCATTATTACCTCTAAATCACTGGACAATTTGCAGTTTAATTGTATAAGTGAACATTTTTATGTTTGATATGCTTACTGCTGCACATATACATAATGTCACTGTCATTACTTCATTACTCACGTTAGCATTGGACTCCCCTAAACTGAGGGGAAATTAACCTGGACTATTTCAAGAATTAAAAACTAAAATAATACAAAAAAATCAGTTTTTCAGTTGTTCAGCAATGAATAGATCATTTATAATGCTTGAAAAATTTGATTAGAGATATAGTTCTCTCATAATACAAATAGAATATTCAACATAACTGCTTTAATATTTCTGATCATCATTTAACTCTTTCAAAAAAGCTTTGAAAAATAATCAAGAGAAAGTATAATAGCCAGGCATAGAGTATAAAAAAAACAAAAAACACATGAATATAAATAGTGAAATTTATTTTTTACATACCTTCTAATTGTTTCATCTCTGACTTTAAGCAATTTAAATTATTTTCCATCTGCCCTTCAATATTGTATCGAAGGGAAATGGAAGGCAATGCCTTTTTTACTTCTTCAGCAATTTCTTTTATTTCTTCAAGACCAGTAACTAAAAGATAAACAAAATCTATTAACTAACCTAAATATTTTTTATAAAGCCAAAATTTTCAAAAAACTATTCCATGAAATTTCTACATCCTCATAAATTACTTAATGTAAATTGAATATCCATAGTAGAATATTTATTATAAAGGATGCGATAACTTGCTTACCTTTGTCCTTAACCACTTATCTCTGTGTGAAAAACTGGTAAATATTTCTTAAGCCTATCATATACTAGCTGATTTCCTGCTCACCATGTTTAAAGACATTACCTAAGAACCATCAATAGAGGCTCAATAAAGTATTCACACCCACTCTCTTCTTAAACATTTAAGAAAAGAAAAGGGAGGCTGAAAAATTTGATTTACTTAATCTTAATGTATTACTACACATAGACAAACTCCACTTGGAGGTGAGAATGGGACTTAAATCTCGTCACAGAAAACTGGGAATGGGATATCAATATTGATATCAACAAATTTTGATAATTAATCCCTGATTATATCAGTAATCAGAGATTTATCATTATAATAAAGATTTATCATTAATAATACCAACATTCTCAATTTTAAAACAAGAAAAGAAAGAAAGATGGAAGAGAAACTCAAACTAGAAAAAACTCTGTTATAACATATTAATTAATACAATTAGATTAGAACAAAGGTCTAGCTTTTATTACAGAAATATATATAAAAGAGTAAAAAATAAAAGTGAATGAACATCTAACAATATTTAATTAGATTTATTTAAAATAAGTGCATGATAAAGAAGTATCCTTATAATGTTCCCAGCCAAAGAAAAAACTCTTAGATTCTATAGATGTAGACACAAAACATGGGTCCACAATTTTCCTCAAATTCGGAGATATTTGTATAAAGAAGATATAGATTAAAAAAGAGCTTTTTTCCATATTTTATTTATATTTATATATATATATTTTTTTCTTCTTTTTACATCTCTTTATTTGTATTATCTTTAATATTTCTTCTCTTATCTATCTGTTACTATTACCCTTTTCATTTACTATTTACAACCTTTAATTTTTCTTATATCTTACTTTTTTTCATTTTATACCCCTGTTATTTTACACTTATGTTTTTTTCTCTTTTTTTCCTTTTTGTAACTATAGTGTTTGCCCTGACGAAGCCCTGCAACGTGGGGCGAAACGTTGGCTCAATAAAATAGTATAATTATCTACTTTTTGAGTTTTTTTTTTACCGCACCCGGACCATATTCCATTCATCTATACACAAGGTCAATCAATAATCTTCCAGTATGTTTGTACTAGTTTTGACAATAATATCCTTTCAGTCCTGCATCAATGACAAACTATAAAATAGTTGGCAACCGAAGTTGTAATTAGGTTGAATTGTCTGGTGTAATGTAAATAATAACAGAAAGATAAACTAAAAATAAATATAAAAACTATTTGTCAAATAATGTAAGTTAAGATTTTGTCGCTACAATGCCAAAGTGGTGTATCTGAAAACTGAAGAGTTGAAAGTCATGGTAAAACAAACATAACTAAAGCTAGTAAAACTTGCAGATATGCCACTTTGGCTTTGTGTGAATGATATATTAAATAAACATGTTAAGATATAATAATAATAAATTATGGAGATAAAGCTAATAAACTTACTCTGTTTTTCTTTAAGCTCTTTCTGGAGCATATCTTCCTCATCATCATCAACTATGATAACTTCTGTTCCTGCAGGAAACTTCGCATCACTGACTGGTTTACCTCTTCTCAATTTATCTAACAAGTCCTATGGAAGAATGAATAAATATATTCCGATACTTTTTTAAAAATCTTTTGTTTATTATAAAGTCCTATAACTATATAACTTTTAAAAAAATTGTGCAAAGTACATAGATCAGTAGAGCTTCCTAACAATTTCAATATTCAGGTAGGAATACAATATATATATTATCTATATAATATTATATTACCTATTTTATTATTAATTAAAATGCTAGTGAGAGGTTGCTAACCCTTTATCAGGCGCCACTCCAGATGGTGGATAGGGGATTGCTCAATAAATATGAAGAGTACTGGGAAAATAAAATACCCAGGGCCATTCAAAACTAGAAAAATCCAGCTGCAACAATCCCATATTGGGAGGTGACCTGGTCGACGTCTGTTCCCATGCTAGGGACAGCTGTTTACATATCACCTGGCAGTAGGTATAAAATGCACTTACCCATCAGATATACAATCCCAAAAAATAAAAAATTCCCCTCAAATGAGCCCGACTCTGAAGCTGTATTGGGTGGTAATAATGAACAGCTTGGTGGTTTGAATGGTGCTATATATATTATATATATATAGCACCATTATCCAATGAAATAACATGTAGCAGGCAGCAAGCACGGAGTGCCTCTGCAACCCGCCAGAGCGCAACACCTCGAGCCTCACCGAAGCTCTCAAATTTACATATTACATCATTTTGTAAAAACATATTGTTATTTTTACATATTAATAAATTCTGTAACATAACACTTAACGATGTCGATAGAATGATTAATAAACAATGAACAAAACATGTACCGACTGCTTCTCGGTCACAGCCACATGGACTAGGCATTTAAATAAGGGTCTCTAAATCTCCTCTTTGATGAGAGATAGAACTTATCCAAGACTAGTCATAGCACTGGTGGCATACACTCTACTTGAGATAGAAAGGTTATTGCCAATCGAATTCTCACAAGAGTTCTTTTTTTGTACGCATACCCAAGATTATGGCCTATCTCCTCTCCTTCTCTCCAGCAATCTTAGTCCGTCCGCTTCATCTCAGCAACTAAGATTGTAACCTGATCCTTAGCGGCTACACTGGTCTGTCCAGTTCATCTCGGCAACCAGTACAGTTGATCCCGTCTCTCCACAGCTCTAATCCATCCGCTTCATCTCGGTAACTAGAGCTGCACCTAGCCTTATCAGCTTACTAGCCTTACCACCTAGCCTTACCATCCGCTTCATCTCGGCAACTAGTAAGCTGGCTCCTATCTTGACAGTTCTAGTCCTTCCGCTTCATCTCGGCAACTAGAACTGTTACACTATCTCGGACTCTCTCTTACTTAGACCTCCTCTACCTACATCAGTGTCCAGGGCTCATCCCCTGACACGGCCGTTCTTTTCTTCCTTACTTACTATTGAATACGCCTTGTTGAGGGCCTTCTGTAAATAGGTTTATCAGGCTGGAGAGCCACCTAAGACTAGACAACCTTGACATACACAATAAATAAAGGAATTTACCAAGGTGACTGACTCTTTGAGCCTATTATGGTTCTGTCTAGCGGTAAACCATTTATGAGTTTTGTTAAAGTTATCGAAAAAAGGTGCAGAAACCATGGTTTCCCTTCTATTTTACACAAACAATATCAAACTGTATGCCAGGAATGAGAATGATTTGCAAAATCTTCTCAAAATAGTAAGGGTTGGTCTTCTATGAGGAGATTCATGTAAAGATGGGTGCTGTACTCCATATTAAGAAATTAAAAGAAAATGATGTAAATAATATGAAGATCTTTAATAATTAAAGATTTAATGATCTTTAATAATCAAGAGCTCTAATAAAAATTAATTGTAAAAATATCTGTGGATACAACTTCTAGAATTTAAGAAGGATGTAAAAAAAGCAATTCAAGGATAAATTCTTAAGATGGGTAAAAATTATCCTGAAACATTTTTCAGGTTAAAAATATCATCAAAGCTTTCAGAACACTTGAGTGATCCTGACATTATCTTGTTCATTAGACAATTTGAAATGGATCACTACGGACTCAGACGCACTTGATTCTTATTTAAGAGTGCAATTGGTAAATCGTCAGTAGTAAGGAAGTACCTTCTAAAAAAAGTGGAAGAGTGAGGGCTTTCAAGACTGCTAAAGGCTTGCGACAATGAAGAAGAAAATTTCCTACATTATTTTCAAGCTTCAATTTCAAGTTTTGATGGAAATACCACCAAATGCTTTTAGTTTATATTGCCCCAATTACTTTGAAAAAGAAAGAAAATAAGTTCCGTCCATACACTATCGATGATAAATCATACAATGATTTTAAAAGTTTTAGACTAGAAAATTTACTTCAGTGTCTGTCTTTAGTCAAATTTTTTTAGGGATATAATTGTGCAATTTGGTCCCATATTGATTTTATCTACAACTTTTGCATAGAGTGTCGCATGAGCGGACATACCTGATATTTATTACTTCATTAACAAATACCAGATATTTATAATTTTATTAACTATTAGTTATTATTTTAAAAAATAGATATTAATTTAAATTTTTGGTAGATTTGTAATTTATAATATACTTAAACCTTCCAAGTGGACATTTTTATTTAAAAAAATTTTTAAGTAAAGATTAAATTTTTCAATGTTCTATCTTTTGTAAAGGCACTATTTTTTAATAAAATAATTCTCAAGAATCATATTAATTTTTTCATTGAAATATTCTAAATTATGAGTTTATCAACTTTTCTATTATGTAGATAAAAAAGGATAATCATCAATAGGTGTAGAGTAGCAATTCCACCCCCTTGAAATAATTGATTATCAAAATTTTGTTTACTCTACTCCATTACTCTTTTAAAGTTAATGACAGCAGTCAGCCTCATGCATGTAGCTAAGATGGGTCTTGGTTTTTGAGACTTAGTTGGGAAGTCAGTGAGACCATTAAGCTAAAAAGTTTCGATGCCAACAGTCAATATAAAGATATAAAAATATAAATTGTTAGCTTCAAGTCTATATTAATTTCATTAAAGATA
>NW_027113495.1:664148-707497 GCF_000696795.3 Halyomorpha halys
CCTGGTCGACGTCTGTTCCCATGCTAGGGACAGCTGTTTACATATCACCTGGCAGTAGGTATAAAATGCACTTACCCATCAGATATACAATCCCATACAATAGAAAAGTCCCCTCAAATGAGCCCGACTCTGGAGCTGTATTGGGTGGTAATAATGAACAGCTTCCTTCAGGGAGAAGAAAATTGGAGTGACCTGTACTCATAGCCAAATTAAAATTGTGGTTTTGAATGGTCCTGTTCCAGACATGTGGTCATGGATGTGGGTCAGCTAGCAGGTACCTCTAGAGGCATAATAATAAGGTGAAAATTTTCCATCACACTCTAGCGATGAAATTTAATCTATTGGTGTAAGGATACCATATTATAAGTATCATCTAAGTAAGATACTTAAAAAAGGCCCCATCAAGCTATATTGGGATGTATCGTTACAGTTTTACGTATTGTAAAAAGTTTCGATGCCAACAGTCAATATAAAGATATAAAAATATAAATTGTTAGCTTCAAGTCTATATTAATTTCATTAAAGATACATATGACCGAAACCATCCTAGTTCTGAAGCTATGTTTCATGGCATTCATTCAATGATTATTAACTCAACTACTTATTTCAGCTTTCATTAATACTAGAATTCAGCTTACCTCATAGAATCCTAAAACGTTTTTTAAACATGGTTTACAGATGGCTAAATTTCTTCCTTCTGGTGCACAGTAATAAGACCTTGCAATTCGAGGTGGTTCCACAAAATCTGACCCTGTATCACACTGAAGATTAATGCAAGACCTCTTGGTACAATCTTTCTCCTTGTCAAGATCTACAAAATAACTTGGTTCTTTAAGGAAACATTCTTTGTACAAAGTTAATAATTCCTCATCTTCTTGATTATCAACACAGGCAGTTTCATTAGAATCAGTTGTTGGGGTTTCTGCTGCAGCAGAGGGAGAGGAAACCGACTCATCGACACAAACAACATCATTTACTTCCGACACTTCCATCATGAATTAATGATCTATAACTAATAACATCTAACAAACCTATAAACACAAAACTTCATCGGATTTAAAATTGTATTTCCAAGAGCCAACCAAACCTTCCTTCCCAAACGATTAGTTAATGATACTACTAGCGCTCCTCGTGGCTGAAGCAGAATAAGTACCAAACGCTAATATCGTCGCTTTGATAAGTACACGGAAAAACAAAAATACTTTGTACAATTTAAAATAAATAAAAATTAATGCTTGATTCTCGAGACGTCTCGAAAGAATCCTCAATGTCAGAAACAATTATACTGTTATCTTACAGAGCATGGCTGAGACCAGATGTCTTTAGAATGATCTGTTGATTTTTAAAATTATTTTTTGAGGTATTTAAATCGTATTATTGATTTTTCGAGTTATGAGGTATGGATTATGATCGTTTCTTAAGTCACAACTTAAGCAACGATATGTAATCTATTATGAGCATTATATAGAGTTTTCGATATCTCAAGTTATAATATAATAAAAGATAATCATTATTACTAAAAAAGGAAGGTATTATTTGTGCAATATATATGTAGTTGTAAAAGCATCCCTGTTTAACTTAAACAGTGCAACATCCTGATAAAAAAGTTTTTTTTTTTTTTAATTTTATTTCTATGGCAGATAATTTATTTATTATGTTACCATTGCCGTGAGTCAACCCTTTGGGTTCGGGGAGCCCTTCTGAGTCCACCCATCCTTATAAAGTGGGTACCTTTAATTGGGAAAAATTTGGCAGTTGAGCATGATCATCAACAAATCACCTCCTTGCACAACCGTTGTTTAAGAAACAGTACTTCCTTAGAAAATACTGAACCCTGACCATTCATGGTTGTAGCTGTACAGAATTTCATTTTCTATAAATTGACTGTCCTATAGATAGATTGGAATTACTTTGTGAAAGCACTGCTGGCTTCAGGACAGTCTCAAGGACGACCTGAGTTGAGAAATCAACCCCAGTCCACAGCACTACTTTTGGAATACGTTCAGTTCAAATTAGGTCCAAACTATTTTATTTGTCAGAGCGGCACGATTAAACCAAAGCAAGCGATATGCTGTGGAAAATGGAATAGTTAGAATTATGGATCCTCTTTAGTGGCGGAGAGAAAATACGAAGGTATTTGTATACCTTTAAATAAAATAAAAAATATTGCTAATACTTGAAGCGAATAAAATAAAACCATTTTATAATACATCAATCATTTACTAAAAATAATGTATTTTTGATTATTTAAACCTCTATATATAACATATAACTATATTTTATGTACATTATTCAAAACAATCAACCAACAACGTGAATCAAAGGTATTTGTACACATTATTTTTATTATATTAAATTTATGATAAAAATTTCATTAATACTAAGTTCACTCCAGGCTCTTTATATGCTTGAACATGTTGTGGCACTGAATCAACTGATTTTTGCGTTAATAACAAAAGATTTCGTCTCACTACTCGGTAATAAAACTTTTTAAATTATAGAAACTAGAAACAATTCGTTTTCTGTCTTGATCCCCCTGACATTTTTATAGTTGCAGTATATTATAAATAACTATTGACCGTGAGGAGATACCATTTATTTCAGTGCATTGTAGAGGATTCATACCTAAGTCTTCCATGCCGTATTTTTGGCCTCGTTATCCTGCTGAAGAATGTAGTTTTCTTTTTTTTTCCAAATTTTTTAGTAATTGGGAAATTTAATTTTAAAATTCAACATATTTTACATGATACATTACACCATGTATAAATTCAAAATATCTCACCCACTCATGCAATTCCAGACAAAGAGTGACTTACTCAATATTTAACAGCAAGGACTAGACTTTTTGTTTTCATAGTGATATTTCTTTTTTAATGTATGTTTCTAACTTGAAAGCAGAAGGTCTTATAAAAATTAATCTCACAACTGAAAGCCCTATTGTTTGAAATAGACATAAGCAATGCAATACACAATGTTAAGCATTATGTCTCTCATGATCTTGTGTTGTTCGAGTGGGGACTCTTTAATTTATGAGTGTTATAATTCATCATGTAAAATATGAAGAAAGTTTAAAAATAAATTAACCTAATTAGGACTAAAAAATTAGGTGTAAGAGAGAATTACATTTTTTAGCAAGATAATGACAGAAAATTCGGCATGAAGAACTAAGATATGGGTCGAATGGTAACCCCTTGCAGCCACAGGATATTGATCTTATAAAGCAACTGTTTGTATATCTGAAGGAATAGGTCATAAAATGCAATGTTTCTAATTTCTATGATTTAAAAAAGTTTTATTTCCGAGGAATGAGACAAAATTCCTTCGCCCGACGAAAAAGTTTATTCATAGCCTCAGTGACTTCAATGTATATTAAGAGTCAAATGTAACTCTAATAATTAATGAACGTTTTACCATCAATTTACTGTAATATGTACAAATATTTTTGACTCTCTTTTCTGATTGATTATTTTGAATAATTTATAGACAAAACAATAATATATGATTTGTACTAGTAAATATAAATTATTTTTATTAGAGTATTGGTGAACTAATAAATAGTTGTATATTTGTGTAGTTTATACCAGTAATATTATTAAATATCAATTAAAATTATTGATGAAAACTCTTTTTGAACCCCATAAATCGATATTTTTATATACAAAACTATGTTCAAATTATTTTTATACTAATAAAAACGTATATAGAACAGTTTTATTCTCTACATATACATCCTAAATTTTTTAAAGTTTCGGCCCTTCCTACTGATCATTTTAAAACATTTAATTTTTCACCCTAATCACTTACTAAAATCTATTTCATATATACAACTCCAGGAAGTATTTGTTACAATTTATTTGAAATTTTTCTGAAATCTACAATATATAAATTAATATCATACACAAGGTTTATTTTCAATAAACATAGATTATTGTTAAAATGATATACACTAGAGGATTTTCATACATACTTGGCAAAGTTTATTATTTTATTGAAACTAGATTGAAAACAAATATTAAATTGCTCTATTAATTAAATTTCTAGAAACACTTAAGGGGACTTTTTTTATTCTAATCATGTATCAACTAAGTTCGCAATAAGATTTTTATTATTTTCAGCACACTTTATTTAATTTATTATTCAACCATTTTTGTTAGCGAAATGGAGGTGCAGCTTTTAATTTGTTCAATTTATTTAGTAGTTCGGAATATATTACATTAAAATTGCTTGCGTATTTGTATAGGCTTTTAATAGTTTTGTTCTAAAGATAATGTTTTCTATTAAGTAAGTACTCAAAGTCCTAAAAATCAAAATTATGTCCTTCTTCCTCATGAATTTCTACTAATACAGTAATTTTATTATAAAAGGAAGATAGTCCAGGTGTGGAAAAATCCATGATAATTTATAATCAATTATTAAAAATGAATAATAATTCATGTTTTATTTTTGTTTTAGAGGGATCTGAAAAAAAACAAAAACGGAAATAAACTTTTTCCGTAAACTAAAAATCCGAGCGATCTTCTAGTATTTTTATTATACGAAAGATTATTTTCATATTTACAATCACTAGTATGTTGATAAATTCTATCTTTTACATATTGTCCACTCTCCTCATGATATATTATAAGTCAGTTCAGAAAGTAAATTTCATAAACCATAAGTCACCCATTTTATTTTGTTTATTTATATCCGAATTTATATTCTGGTATATAGTAGTTTTTGAAGGTTCAATTATGCCTCACGTTTTGACATATTTGCACTTTTTAAATTTTTTAACATTTATGTTTGGTATTCTACTATTTTTATCTCCTATTTCTTTATTTAAATCGTTATTTACATTGATTACGGAATTCCATGTTTTTCTTATATAATTTACTGAGCAAAAATTATCAAAAAATAGTTTATATATTTTTGATTATGTTATATTAATTCATCTGTTATTTTTATGGCATTAATTATAAAATTTTAGAACGTATTCATAATCATTTTCATGTGATGTTGATGATTTTAAAATTAGTTTTAAACACTATCACTAGCCTTTTCTAAACTTTTTTTCCCCATCCCGTAATCTCAGATCATCGTTTACTCAGCTAATTTTCACTTCCAAACATCGTATCGTATTGTTTTCAACATCTTTTGTGAATTTTTTTTTTTAATCTAACTATTCAAGGGACAATCTATTATATCTTTACTACTATTCTGAAGATATCATCTACATATTTTAATCTAATTTTATTTAATTTGAAGCTGCTGTACGGATATTTTTTAATTCTGCTTGTAAGGAAACCTCACCATTGTCTTCGTGTTATAAAATTACTGAATGATTAATAACTAATATTCAAGCATTTATCATCTAGTTTTATTTTGAGATTCGTTAATGGTGTTGAGGAATAATCGAAATACAACCAGGTTCGTTTGCTCTGAAAGTCAAAACAAGACTCATAAATTTCAACAATTATTCCTCACATGTGACGATTTTAATTTAGTTTATAAATAGATGTCTAACGTACATTTTTATAATTAAAAATAATGCAACTAAAAGGAACTAAGTGGTTTTATGTTCTCTAAGAATACTTAAAGTGTTCATGTAAAATCATGAATTGGTCAATTTCACGCCATTGTTGTAGCGGCTAAAAGGAACCCGCGCCCTCTATAGGATCTCATCAAGTTGTAACCAAACTAAATAATTATTATTAATTATAATTATATATATTATTAAACATAATTATTGCTATATAAATTATAATATAATAATTATAATTATAATACACATCGGAAGATCGCTGATTGTCCGTGTGTATTATTAATAAATGGAATATGGTCCGGGTGGAGTGGGGTCAGAGTGACTCTAAATCTGACTTTGACTTCAGTCAAAACAGCCCTGCAACGTGGGGCGAAACGTTGGCTCAAATAAAAATTGTTAATCACTATTTGAGTTTTATTTTTGACCACACCCTGACCATATTCCATTTATTTATAATACATATTGTAATTATATATTTATATAATTATATAGGTAATCTGACATCTTTAATTATTACCTTTTATAAATGTGTATATCGATAGCTTACTTCATAGTGGTGCTAAGTACATTTCAACTTTTCAATTTTTTATTTTTACTGAACAGGTTAGGTAAAAATATAATCGAAATGTTGTAATTTTCCTGAATGAGAGAATGTTTACGTATATTGTTCCTAAAGTTAGTGGAAATGTACTTAGCAGCAATGTGAAGTAAGACATCGACAAGATTGTTAAAGTTTGCATATATCAAAAATATTATATATTATCCCCATATAAATTCACTGTTAGAATGCCTCTCGACGTACATCTTTACTTGGAATGTAAAGACCCCATCTGACGAGAATGAAAACAGACCGAATAGAAGTTTGTGAAAACAGACCGGTAGTGGAACTGCCCGCTGGATTTGCAACTAGTCAGAAAACTGGCGGGAACATGTGTACTGTAGTTTTAGCCGTTCCAAGGGCTCCAGTGTTAAGCATCTGACTTATCAAAAGTATGTTCTACGAAACCCAATACCAAAGTTCAGAACTGTATCTTGACGGTCAAAAGAGTCCTCCTCGTATTTTAGCAGGGACAAGCATGGTCGTAGCCAGAATTTCGCCAAGAGGGGAGCAGGCCTCAGTCCATTACATTCATACGTACATACATGCTTACATACGTACATACGTACGTACATACATACATTTTTTCCATTCTGAAACGTTGGGTAAATGAAATATATCTAATTTCACATTCCAGGAAATACCCACGATTTTATTTCTACTTCATAAGATTCAATCATTACTTTTTAAATTTTTAGTACCAATTAAGACAAATTATTGAAATGAAACGACTGAATTTAAATCATTAACAACAAGGTTTACCAATGGCTCCCAAAATGAAAATATAAGGCAGTTCTGCTCTTATTTCTGATGATTTTTTTGAAGCACCATCTTTCCCTGTTCACCACCTTCCTAATTATAGGATGTTTCCAGAATTTAACCATGGATCAAACAAGTTCACAATTTTTTTTTTCTTGGGTCTCAGAAATCAAGTTGGAAGCCGCGGCTCCCCTCTGCCTACGGCTTTGCGGACAAGTAGTCAGAAACTTGCGCTACATTACGTTTTGTTTGCCTTCCAACTAGTGGAAGGATACTTCAAACAGAAGTTTTATCAGAAGTCAAGTTTTCAGGTACCAAGTGAGTTCAAAATCTAAGTATTTAATTAAGATATGAAATTTTCTTCACATTTTTCGTCCTAAATTAAATTAAGAATTGTTGCCTTGTGTTGTGATTGTTGCCTTCTGTCCAACTGTACGCTGTGAACAGCCCTGATGAAGCCCTGCAAAGTGGGGCGAAACGTCGGACATTAAAATAGTTATAAACTATTTGTTCATTTTTTGACCGAAACCCTGACCATCTTCTTATATTTAAATTAAGAATAATTCAAGTCATCTTTCCATTTTCAATACCCTGTGAACATTAAATTTTAGAGTTGTGTATGTATTTGGTGTACTATTTACTGTCCTGTCAAATTCATCTTAACTATTTCATTAATTAATTATTTTTATTTACTAAACGTCAACATTACTGTAAGACTAACATTTCCATTATTGTATAAGGAAGCATGGCAGATGGCAACATTTGCGTGCGTGCATCTATTATTGTTAGACTGGGTATAAAAGTTTTAGAAAACTCTCATTTTGAAGTAAACTTTTCATACACCAGCTTTTTATTTGCACATGCGTACTTTTTTCTAATATTTTATTTAATATTATATATTTTAATTATAAATTATAATCCTAAAATGAAAAATTTGTTTATTGAAGACACGCACTCACACCGCACTGTCATATTTTCTTGATTATATTTAATTTATATAGCATATCTTTCATAGTTTTCTCATAGGTTATTATATTAATTATATAACTAAAATTAATTATTGAATATTTTTTTATTAAAGACGTTCCGCTCACACGCACGCACGCACGCACACGCACACTCATATTTTCGTGTTTACATTTAATTTCTATGGTATCTTTCTTAGATTTCTCCTGGGTTAACTATTTCTTATTGCATTAGATATTATTTGGCTGAATAGTAATAAATTTTAGATAAAAATATATAAACCATCTGACAATAGTTTTTATTTATGAAACAACATACAATATCAACTAAAAAACATAACTGTTAATTTCATAATAGAAATTGGCTGAGTTTCTAATTAAAAACATCATTTACTATTTTTAAAATATTTCACTCTGTTATTATTAGAGATTTCAGGAATAATTCTGTGTACAAAATAAGTGGTCAAAACTATATCAAACATGGATATGGTGTTGAATGTCTTTTTTAAACTAATTTCACTATTTATAATCTTAAAATTTTTTCTTGAGACTGGTAATTTCTTTTCTTTTACACTTTAATTCAGGTGATAAAAGTGTATTAATAGTGTGTGCAGAGAAATAATTTTGACTATGGTTTTTAATGGATAATTGACTTATTACATATAAATGTTTTGACCTGGGCAGAATACCCTGAATGAAGTTTTTAGAGTGTTAAATTATATGTTTTCATAGTGATATTGAGTAGATTGTCCCTGAAGATGGCCGAATTGGCCGAAACGTTGGACGTGTAAAAGAAATAAAGGTTTTGAGACTATAATTGGGTAGTGTTTGAATTATTTATTAACTAATTTCACTATTTAAGCATACATTTATATTTAAAACAAAAGATTATGAACTTATTTTTTTAACATCTCAGTTTGGTTGCACGGAACCTCGAGCATTTTAATATTATTTGCTTCTTTCTAAAGGTTATGTAAAGTATGCTACATTCAGGAATAAATTCAAAATTATTTTAAATACTGCTGCTTAACCAATAATTTATATGAAACTTTTTTACTGAAACATTTTTTATTACTGCACTGCTATAAATATTTTCTAAATGTGAATCTCCAGATTGAAATTTTAAGTAAGCAAACTGATACTGTGTTACGCACTAGATACACTGCCTAAGCTTGATAAAATCGTTTTAAAACCAACTGTTCAAATTTTGTTTTCAAGCTAAAAGGGTTTTCAGTTTCTCATAACCGCTTTTTAATTTTTTTTAAGTATTAGCAAAACTCAAGGAAAACAAATTATACAGGTGTAAATTGATTTCGTGACACAACGTATCAACCGGAAGTGGTTGGAGGATGTTAACCCTGGTCAATTAAACGAGGACAATTTTTATTATGTAATAGGAGGGTAGGAGATTGCAGTAGCTCAACAATCACCTTAGTACCGATCTAATTAAGTGAGTTCTACTCTTATATTACAGTAAATAAAAATTTCCTGATAGAATTGACTCAGGAAATGGCTGTTCTAATTATTATTATTCTGGAACTAATATTTTCTGCCTTACGCTATAAGAGGAAACGGTTATAGCTTCAATTGGTAATGAATTATAATTCAAAATTGTATCTTGGAGCTATTAAGTGAGCGAGCGAAAAATGGATTAACGAGTTTTTGATTATTTGAACTAAAATATCTTGAAATTAAAAATTGTAGTTGCTTACTACATGACGGAAATGTTCAGTATTTCATCCTATTTTAATGAGTAATAATTCTATGTTGTATGTTAATACTACACCGAGTTAGAGGGGCGAAAAGTGCAATAGATAGCGTCAAAAACCAGTTGTTAGATTAAATAATCATAGTAATTCGTTTGAACTTTTATTGTTGTTAGAGTAAACACGTAAGAGGTAGCCGTTTATGTTTGTCTATCAATGTTCCTGTCCTTAAACATTTTCATATTGCTATAATGATAGCATATCAACATTTACTAATAATATGAATGATAAAGTAAACTATAATTTTATTTATTTATAATAATATGTATAATTAAATAAAACATTATTTAATAATTATAATTAATTAAGAAAGTAAACAAATAAAAATGATATTGTAATTTTGTAAAATAAATATCAATTTTAATATATTATTTCATTTTTCTGAAGTTTCACTTATGTCGGTCAATCCCAAAACTGCATTAACTTTTTAGTAATTTCACGGTTATTAAACGGCCTTCCTACTAAAGGTCATATAATGTGCTAGTGTTTTTTAATATTCGTTTGTCTAACTAAGGTAAACAAGCTCTTCAACTTGGAATTCTGTTAACCACCCATCAATCATTCTCATTTGTGTCGTCAAATTATTATTGGTAACTAAGCCGCAGACCTTAGTAGGAATACTAAGCGTATCCGGAAGCAGGCAGAACCTACAGATTTATTTACTAAGCAGACACTTTTTAGAAATAAGACTAAGTTTGAATTAATTTACCAATAGTTGTTTTTGTTGTTGGTAGCGAAATTGACTTTTGATAAAGCTGATCTATCCAAACCACTAATCCTTATCAAAAATTCTCGTTAATCATTCATTTATATCTTGCTAACATACTCGTACTTATACCTAGTTAATGTACCTGTATTCTGGTATCAATGTGAGTTAAAGCTATCATCAAACTAATGCACGAATTCCTCCTGGGTAGGATTACATAGTAGGTAATCTACCAAGACAAGTAAAGGCAAAAAGGAGGACTTTATTGGGCTCCAAAGGCATGTTAGGGCTGGGGTAGGGTACGTCCAAAACTTACTTGCACGTTATAGTTGGACAGTTAATTATACTTGTCGTTCAGTTAGTGTTTGATATTGAGGCCGTTGTAGGCGAGTGAGTTAAGGTATCATGTTAGCAAACTCGTAAGTTCAATTCCGGCCTGGGTGGGTTGACTTTTATTTTATGACGGCCCTACGAAATGGAACCTCGATTTTCTCAAAGTGGTTAAACTAGGACAACCCCAATGGATGTCAGGAATGACCCTGTAGTTATAAAGATGTTCTTATTCGCTTGTTTTTAATAATGTTATTGCTCAGTCATTTTTTGTTATAAACACCCATATTTTTTCCGTTTTCGAAAGCGGTCAAGTCAGCTGTGTGAGTGGACTGGCCAGACATCTATTGTCTGTAATTAACAGCTATAATAAATAATTAATTTAAATAATAAATCCCTGTGTAATTATTTTAAAGGTTTTTTTATTGATACATAAAAGATTTGTAACGATCGGAATACTTCTCCTTACTATATATTTCATACATATATGAGTGAAATTGAAGACCAACATCTGTTTACCATCAAGATTAGTAGAGAGCTGCAGAGATACATCAGTAAGATCATATTTTCCCATCATTTTTAATTGATTTAAATGTTTCATAATACTTGAAAACAAAGGAAACAGGCAAAGGTGAGGGAGGTTTATATTATTTTTTTTTTTTTTAATAAACAACTTCTACTATTATATAAAAAACGATTATTTATTAGTTGTATCAAACTTCACATTTTAATGTATTCCTCAAAATACAGTTTCTAATTTGTATAAAATGAATATAAACTTAGATATTCCGACAGTTATTACTCGTTGGAACAAGCCTTATATTTTTTTTCCAGAACACCATTTTTGTAAACGGACCTCTACCATCTATCTTTTACGTTCTAAAGCCGTTGTTTAAACTTAATTTGTTCAAAAGCGATTCTAATTAAAATTTAAATGCCGTTCAATTAATCGTATAGTAATCATTGTTTTTTTTTGTTTTTTTTTATGCTAAGGGAAGACTTTTCAATTAATTAAAAAGAGAAATGGTTTTGATAACTGAATGAGTCTAGAAAATATAGTTTTTCACGTTTCTTGAAAATTTGTTAATTACCATTAAGTACTTTGGAAATAAACCCCTCAACTGCATCTTGGACAAACCCCAATAAAAAAAGTTCTGGTGATATTGGACTCAGCTATTGGCAGTTCAAGGCGTCCTGCAACTAAGTAACCAATTGAATTCCATTCCGAAGTGCTGCAAACGTTGCCAATCAGTCAGGCTGATTGTATGCAATCTATAACAGATTAAATTTCGTTTTTGAACAATGATATCTGCCAGAAAAAAACATTTAAATCGGTTATAATATAATTGTATGCTCCTAAATAAGTGTTTCCACTATGAGGCCTCAACAACCAGCGTAACGCCCAGATTTCAAGACTAAAGTAACGTTGGTTTAGTACCATTGCTATATCTAATTTTTTGTCACCCCCACAATATTGAATATATAATGACTCGTATAAATGAATTACTAAATTGAATACTTAAATTTGACTGCAGATCCGTTGTTCGACGAATCGTCAAGGGAACTACGCTTCAGAGGGCTAAGAATAGTGTCATACGTGAACAACTCCAACTCCCCACTGTGAACCCGGAGTTAATAAGACGGAAACCCATCAAATTTTTCGATGGATTGAAGGCTTGTCCTACCCCTCTGTTTCGAGATATCGCCCACCACCGTGACCTGGGAGGTGGCAGAGCTCTGTCCCCTTAGAAGACTTCCTCGACGAGGGAAGAGCTTTGGACTCAGCAGTCTAAAGCTGTCTAAATTCACATCTAACCAGCGGAACGTCCCTCCCCTTTCCAAAATCCACCAGGCAATATTTCACTGATATACATATATCATGTAATATGTATAATATGTATGTATTAACCAAATATAATAATAAAAGAGGTTATGAAAAAAAAGCCTTCAATTATGAATTTTTAAAAATTAATGTTCCTAAAAATTGTATTTTGTTTATCTATTATTTATTCTCTTCATAAATTAAATGATATAATTTCTATTTGCAAAGCCGTTGCGAGAATTTATCATTATGTTTGCTAAATCGTTGCGAAAAGATTATCATTCATATCTAGTGCTTGTCGTATCGTTACCCCTTCATTATCTAATATTATTTATCAATATTACCTATTGCCCACAACTGTGTGGCAGATTGTAATATCTATCAATAAATAAATCTAGTGTCAAGAAAAACAGTGCAAAATATCGAAAAAGTAAAATTATCTAATACTGATTTTTTTTCTCAAAGAGAGTGTCATTTGCATTCTAGTTCGTGAGTTTCAAATTAATTGGTGGACAAATTGAATATTCATTTTCTTGATCAAATTTTATCAGTTGAATCTGTTCATTTTCCAGTCTTGAGTCAACATAAAATTAAAAGGGTCAAGTGATGTAATTGAATTTGCGTACCTCATCAATGCAGAGATTATATTTTCGTTATGTTTTAGTTACTATCATTTACGACTATATAATTTTTTTAATTCATACAATAGTTATTTTTATTTATCACAATATTGTTTTATTAATATTTTTCTGAATAAAAGTACAACTATAAAACAATTTTTAAAAGTACTTGTGTAAATTATAGGTTGTTTGTTGTTGACTGGATATAATACGAGCTGGTCGAAGTGGCGGTGAATGAACAGCACAAATAAATAAAACTTATTGGAAGATTGCTGATTGACCGTGTGTATCAATAAATGGAATTTGGTCCGGCTGCGGTCAAATAAAACTCAAATAGTAAATTAGTGTACTATTTTTATTTGAGCCAACGTTTCGCCCCACGTTGCAGGGCTTCGTCAGGGCTAAAAAAGATACAAACACTTGACATAAGTACAAAAAAAAATTATTGGAAAATAACAGGGGTATTACAATGAACGTAAAATTTAATAAGAAAAATTGAAGGTTATAAACAATAAATGAAAACGTACTATAACTGTCATGTAAGTAAGATAATAACAAATAATATGGGTACATTAGAAGTATGGGAAGAAAATGTTTAGTATAAGAATTAAAGAATTAAAATATAAGAAAAAAATATGAAAATATAGTAATATAAAAAAAATATGAAAGAGGGAGGAAAGAAAAATGAGATTTTTCTGTTTGCAGCATGTTTGTTTTATTATTATTGTTTTTTGCTTGGCCGATTCTAACACCACAGTGTAAAGAGTATTATTCCACATAATAGTATAATGGATCGATAAATGAAACAAATTGAACATTGAAGTTTAAAAGGAATATTAATAACGATATATAGGGTAGCCTATGCAGATGATTTAGCCCTCCAAGCGGAAACAGAGGGAGAGGCAATTACCCTGAAAAAAACAAACAACAATTCCCTGTCAAACAAATACCCTGAAAAAAATAGCGGAAAAAGCACGTCTACAAGGGTCCTACGAAAAGACAGAATTTATGACGACGGAAACAAACTCTGGGAAAAAAATAATAGAGACGAAATATGAACGGATAAGAGTGACAAAGAAATTTAAATATCTGGGAGAGATGGTATGCAATAACTGCTTGGAGAAAGGGAGCTTAAAGGAGAAAATCATTAAGTTGGAAAGGCTAAGCTTCGCAACAGGCAATATTTACAATAAGAAGAACCTATCGTCTAACGCAAAAATAAGACTTTATATATAATTTATACGGAATGGAGACAGCATGTCTCCCTAAAAATTACTGAAACTAGAGAGAAGGATACTGAGGAGAATATATGAGCCCAAGAAAACATAGGAAGGCTACATGTTAAGATCCAACGAGGAAATCTACAGGGAGATAAATGACCTGGAAGCCAAAATAAGAATCAGAAGACAGATTCTACGGGCACATGATGAGAATGGACCAAAGCTGACTAAACAAGAAACTCTTTGACAGAATCCGCGAATATAACAGCGTAGGAGGATATGTGAAGTAAATGAAAGAGGAAACAAAGAAATTGAAAATAACAGACAAAGACTGCCTGGATAGAGAATAGTACGGAAAAAAATTGAAATAAATAAATGTTCTTGTGGCAAATAAAGAAAAACGGGAGGGTACTGCGTGGTCGGAAGAGAGGAAGCAAAGGCACGCAGAAATGATGAAAAGATACGGGGAGAGAAGAAGAGAAAAAGTGAGAAGGAAAAAGTAATAATGATATTGGCGAGGTCTTGCAAAGCCGTTTCGTGGGAAAAAACGATGTATAGGGCTTGTTTCAATGGGTTTCGGTTATGATTAAGAATCGGGACGGATGCATAGTATTTTTTTTTCGTTCCAAAACTTGGACAAACCAATAATTTCATAAAAATCTCATGTAGTGAAATTCCAAAAATTTGATGTTGAAATTAGATTCACTGGAAAATATCTTCTAACCCGAAGTATTCATAAGAAAATTTACCTCTTATTTATCCTATAGACCAATGCAAGTATTATTTTTAATATGAATATAGAAAACATGAAATTAACTTCTTGTTTTATATATATTTTTTAAACTGACTAGTAGTTTTACAAATTTTTAAAAATATTTGTCTGATTTATAGTAATATATAACTATATTAATAAAAGTCTACATTTACTGTTTATATTGAGTTTTGTATTTGTCCTCTTTTTTTTTTTTTTTTTTTTATAAATGTCCTCAATAAACTATATCTGGTCGCCCGGCTTCGTCTTTATGAGTTTTAATGCATGGAAGTTGTATCTAAAATTAAACAAATACGGATTTTAAAAGAAGTCGGTATCGATGAAAATATATTCGGTTGTAGACTTACTTATTTTACCTGCAAAATAATACTAATAACAGATACATGACACGTAAAAATATATATTAATTAGTAAAAAATCAACTTATAATTTATTTATGTATTTAGTTTGAACTTTCTCAGATTTAATATGTATTTTTACCTTAGAATTTTTTGCACATGTTGTAATTCAAGGTACTAGTTTATTGTAAGAACAGTTCAGATAAATGATCCTACAACACATTAAATTCCATATTTTAATAGAAATAAGTGTGCAAAATAACTCTCTCTTTATGTGTAAATGTATATTTCTACAAAGACTTTCGTTAAAGAAAAGTTTAAATGTAAATAAAAAACGATGAATTTAAAAGTCGATTCCCTAGTAACGAACATTGGGCCCTTGTTATACAAATGAAAGTCATATTTTTTACACTGAAATATAATAAAATAAAACTGAACCATACACGATTGGTATTTCACTTTTGAATAAAAAATCTGATTACTGCTAATATTAATAGGTTACTTAAGAAGAAAAAGAGAAAATTTAGAGCAAAATATAATCATGTTGACATTTAATCACGTGACCACTGATTCATCCAATGGCGTCATTTAAAACAGCTCTTTACGTGGCAAGAACCACGAACCTTTTCCCCTACACACCGTCCGCCATCTTAGTCTTCACATATATTGGGACGTGTTGATCTATTACATTATTTAGTGTTGAATAAGTTTATCTCAGTTGTATAAAGGTGAGTTTTAAAGCTTTTTACACACATAATAAATATAATAGTAAACATATTGGATTCATATCAACTTATTAGAAAAGCAGTGAATGGTCAGTTTCGGCTTTCTCAGGGAGGAGTCCATGATAATAGCATGTTTGTCATCTTCTGTTTGATATATTTCTGTTAATTTTCCTGAAGTGTGTAATCTGCTTTGGCTGAACGTTACAAGAGATTCTTAACGGACGTTGAATTAAGTCTATTTACTTTTTGTTGAGTTAATGTATTAATTAATCTTTCTTAATTTCAACAATAAGTCGTAATTTATCTAAATCTTATAAATTTACTTCTGGGTATAGCAATAGCTTTTTTATACTGCTTAATTTTATTAAATTGTTGATCAAAGCAAATTTATTGTATTTTTTCGAATTTCTAGTGTCACACAAATCCTTCCAGGATGGGGAATATGTTTGCAAATTTGTTCAAAGGCCTGTTTGGCAAAAAAGAAATGAGAATATTGATGGTTGGTCTTGATGCAGCTGGAAAAACTACTATTTTATATAAATTAAAATTAGGAGAAATCGTAACCACAATCCCAACTATTGGTAAGTTTAATTTACTTCAATGTACATCAATGAATATTGATGTTTCTTTGCTCTGTTTATAAATTTTATACTACCAATATATGTTTTATAAAAATTTACTTGCTTTTAGGATTTAATGTTGAAACTGTTGAATACAAAAATATAAGTTTCACAGTATGGGATGTTGGTGGTCAAGACAAAATTCGACCCTTGTGGCGGCATTATTTTCAAAATACTCAGGTGAATTTTAGCCTTGAAAGAACTAACATTTGATGATCAGTGTAAACATTGACTAATTAACCATATATTTTGTAGGGGCTCATTTTTGTTGTAGACAGTAATGATAGAGAACGTATTGGTGAAGCGAGAGAAGAACTGATGCGAATGCTAGCAGAGGATGAATTAAGAGATGCAGTTCTGCTCATTTTTGCAAACAAGCAGGTCAGTTGTAATGATTGTTTTTTATATTCATGGGTCTGCCTTTATAAGTAATCATTGTTTTGCATCTAGTTATCGAGTTATAATATTTGTAAATTATGGAATATCCTTAGTTTATTTGCTCCTACAGATAGATGAATTTTATGTTTATTTATGTTTGGGTTAGATGTTGGGTTGGTAATTTTGTTACCATCATTTACTTAACCTTAATTTGCTTTTTATCATTTTGAGCCATATTTACTGTAGCATGAATGGTTGAAATGTTTTAAGTTTTATAATTGTTGTTAATAGTTTCCTATTGAGAGTTAATTAGCATTGTATTTCACATTGGTTTATTGCTGTATCACTCCCAATCTAAAAATATTTAATTTGCTATCATATTTATTCAACTGTCTTAATGCATTTTTGCAATTTTTTTTTTTACTGTGATAACCCTTTGTGATTAATTTATTTTATCTGACATTTAATAATTACCAAGGCTATTAATTACTAATTATTACCTAAAGTGTAATTTTTTCATATTCCCTTCCATTTCAAATTGTTTTGATTAATGCCGGTTATGATCATATTAGTTTACGAAATCATTGTTTTTCTGATAAAGATTCAATTTTTAAATTTATAAGTATATGTTAACTAACTGGTCCACAAAATTGATATTTGCTGATTTGCATTTCTGCTTTGGAACTAGCCTGGCATTAGGTGATTGTAAAAATATTTGTCATGTCCTTTAAACTTAATTAACTTGACTCAGTCACCTGGAATTTATTAATATCTGTATTATCCATTGGTTTTGTTACATTCCATTATCTAGTAAACCATTGTCTCTATTGGTCACAGTAATTTTAATTCAGCAACATAAATTTTTATTATGATCAATGTTTTCCTTTGTTTTACTTAGTATCCTTACTCATTTACTTGATATTTAATTTCTTGTAATTCTATTTTCATATTATATGACAGTGGTAAGATAAGTGTATGCTGCAAGTTTGTTGTTGATATGTGGTGGTGAATTATTAGTAATATCTTCTCAAATTGTTTATAGGTCAGCTTGTCTTTTCAGGTTGATAATGTACTCAAGTTTTTCAAATTATTGGTTTATTAAATAATGTCTATAATTATTACTCATTGAAAAACAAAAAGCAGGAAATATATTTTTTAATTCACACAATGTTTATTCACTAGTTACATTCTCTGTTCTAGGGTTGTTATTAAGTAACTTTTTAAAAAATGTATTTCAGTCCTTCAGACTTATTCTTATTTAAGTGGTGATGTTTATTGTTCATACATTATTTAGTCCTAGTACAATTTTTAGAAGAAAAGGGGTTTAATCTTTACTTAGAGCAGGAAGAAAAATCAAATGCATTAGTATGACTATTAAATCTTTCTAATTCATACAAATTGAGTGGAACAATTCAGCAATTTGTTCTATGTTGCTCTACAATCCTTTTATGTGAGTCCTGGCCTCCTCTATAAGTGTCCTGCAAGTGCCTCAATTCCGTATGACAGCTGTTTATCTCTGATACCCATATTGATAATTTAGAATGACCTAATGGTTAGCTAAGCTCTAGTAACCACTAGTACTTTTTTTTATAAGATATTCTTATTTTCAATTCTTAATTGGTTATAGGAAAGCATTAATTATTTTCCCATCATCTCTGTTCTCTTCTGAAATATATATGCTATAATAATTTGAACAATCTCCTTGAAGTAAGAAGTTGTGTTATACAGTGGACAATTGTATGTTTCATTATTTAGCCGAACAGCTATGTGTAGTCCTTCTTGTTAGCTATTTTTAGTCTTTCTTGTTTAAAGACTAGCTAATTTACAACTGTATTGATATAAATAAGTATATTGAGAGTTTTATTTGGTTTTAAAAATTGATTGCGATAACTTTGTTAAATATATTAATGTTGTTTTAAGACAGTTTTTAGTTGACATTAATTAAAGCTTTCTGACAAATAATCTTTGATTACTGTTTAGCTGATGCTTTTTTTTTTACAAACAATTAAATTATACTGTCACATTTTATGTTGAATCAATATTGAGCTTCCATCTAAAAATTGATAATGGGAAAAATGTTTTCTAGAATTGATATCTTTATTCATATTTGTTAATCAATGGTATTGACAACCAGTGAATTGGATGAATAAATTAAAGGTCAGTAGATTATATATATATATAGTCTTAAATTTGGATGTTTCATTTGAAGTTAACATAGAACTGTCAGATCAAGTATAGTGTTTGTGGATTCTTTGTCTTAAGATTAACTGTAGGGCATGTTTTTTGTTGAAGAGTTAATGTGACAAGTACTGTTGTGTCTGAGAAGCATCTCTTCGATTTTGTTGTTACATTAGAAGTGGACATAAAATTGTCGGATCAAGTATTGTGTTAGTGGATTCTGTGTTGAGGTTAACTGAAAGCAAGTTTTCTGTTGAAGATTTAATGTAATAAGTATTGTTATAGTGTCTGGGAAGCATCTCTCTGTTTTTTCGTTTCATTAGAAGTGAGCATAGAACTGTCAGATCATATATAGTGGATACTCTGTGTAGAGGTAAACCGTTGGGTAAGTTTTTTTGTTGTAGAGTTAATGTGATGTGTTTTGATAAGTACTGTTGTAGTGTCTGAGAATCATCTCATCTCTTCGATTTTTTTTGTTTGTGAAAGATAATGAAAATAATTTCTCTTTTCAGTTGATATTCTGAAATTTGATGTATTAGAAGAAAAATAAGGAAAAAATAATTCTAGAACTTTTTTTTTTCTTGAGAAGATATGAAATGCCCTCTATGTTGTTCTTATTAGAACTAAAGTTAATGAAAGAGCTACTGGACTTAAACAATGATCAATAAGTTTGTAAATATTGCACTTTGTGACTAGAGTACAAGACAGAGTAATGGAGGCTATGCACTGTACTGAGTTCTGATGAACCATGAAAATTATTCCTTGGCGTGTGTTGAACTCCTGAAATATCAGGGTCAACTTCACTTACCTCCATTGCAATTACTATGTAAATCTACCATGGGAGCAGTTTGAGAATATGTGTTCTGACACCATGGGTATAATTTTATGGGATTCATATGACATATATATGTTGACTTTGCTTTGATAATGTTTGACAGTGAAAACATTCATCTTGAAGCCAGTAGTTGGTCTAAATCATTATTTTCATCTTTTTCACAAAAAAATAAAATAAAATAATAATCCTTACGACAATAACAACTTATAAGTGTTAAATGAACTTCACCAATAAAATACACCACACCCCCTCTTCCCACTGATGCAATATTACAACAGTTAAATTTACATTAGAATAATACATGACCTGTTATGATTAAGGATACTTACTGTTGTTTTTGTTTTTTAATATTACTTTGGTGCTGTAGAAAACTTGTTCCAAAAATTTGTATAATGGAAACAGTAGATGAATGTTAAAATAAAACTCATATCAACAGAACATATTGGAAAATTATTTTATTATATATGGCACTGCAGTCTTATTTCTTATTAAGTATGAATCAGTAGTGTAGAGTTGTGCTAGACTTCCTCTGAATATTACTGGCTCCTCAATTTTAAAGTATTTTCAGGAACTTCATTTAGTCCAGGAAAAGTCAACTGTTACTTTTTTCGCTCGACTGGATTCAATTGCTGAGTCGTCCACATATGTTGCTCTTTAAATATAAAGGTCAGAACTGATAGAATAAGGGATCTCATGTGTATAGATAAATATAAGGGTTGTCATGTTCATAAATTTCTTGAAATTTCCTTTTAAAACGAGTAGTAAAATATCTTTTTTAAAAAGTCACAAATCACCTGTGTCCAAGTCGTAAATAACACTCACTGGTAATGTCAGTGAATAAAACTTCACTGATGAATCAATGTCGGTGGGGGAAGGTGGAAGTTCAAATTGATTCCAGAATTTGTTGATTGCTGAAACCACCTAAAACGTGTTGTCAGTTGAAATGATCTGATTACTGTGACCTTTTCGAGACATATTAAAATCTCATTATTTTTAAGTTTATTGGTTTGACCATTTGATCTTTATTAAAATAGGACCTTTACAACTAAATTGATTTACTTATTTATTTTAATTTCTTGTTGGCTGTTCTTGCTCTTCCTTTTTTATGGTTGCTTCCTTGACCATTTGGAGTGGACCGAAATATATTTTTTGCTTTTTCCTCACATCTGGATAATTTATTAATAACCGATTTTAAGTGTGTTACGGAATCCATCCTTATCTCCCAAAGTGTTTAACAATTTGTATCAATATTGTGAATTGATAGATGCAAGTGTATGACATTCCTTAATATGGTCAGAGTTCGTCTGTTGTGACAAAAAAAGTGTGTCGAAAGAGATCCCTTATCTATTGATACTGCTTATCAGGGTCGCTACTCTTTTACTTCCCTTTCCCCTCCTTCCAATAATGTTTTATAAAAAACAATTCTTTACATCTTAAGAAGTGATGTGAGTCAGCTCTGTCAATCAATACAACTCAGGGGTGGGGATTTTCTGTCCAACCTCCCCCTCTCTCCCCTAAGATATTAGTATGCAAGAGTATTATAATAATCCTTTTGTTTTGGAAAATCAATTTTAAGACTCATAATGTATATTTTTACATTTCTTCTCTTTTAGTTTTTTTTTTTGTTATTGCAATGCATGGAAAAATATTGTATGAAATCTAGTGATGTAGTTGTTAACTATCTGTGATCGTATTTTTAATCAAAAATAAGGCTTGAACAAAGTAATATCTTCTATTAAAACAGTATTTCTAATCAGTTGTGGAGTCTGATTTTTATTTATTATTTGTATATATATATATATTACATTTTATTTAGGAATTATTGTTCTAACTTCATTCAGTTTTTAAAGTGAATTTTTTTCCTTTATACACTTCCAGCCCATTACTAGCTCAAAATTTCTAATTCTATCAAATAGACCCTAGACCCTCAGTCCATCCTCAAGTGTTATTTCAATATTTTGAACTGCAACACCTTACTTAGTACTGTTAATATATGTTAAATGAAAATATTGTATATGAAAAGGGTGGTAGTATAGCAATACTTTATGTATATTTAATTTTTTTTTCCTCCAGGATCTGCCCAATGCTATGAATGCAGCTGAGATAACAGACAAGCTCGGCCTACACTCATTGCGCAATCGCAACTGGTACATTCAAGCAACATGTGCGACCTCAGGTGATGGTCTTTATGAAGGCCTTGATTGGTTGTCGAACCAACTGAAGAATGCCAACCGCTAGCCTGCCCCTCCCTTCCCCGACGCGCTCTCATCTCAGGGGTCCTAAGTGCTCTCTGCACTCTAGCTGCCCCTTATCTCATCTTTATCACCAACACAACTCAACATTTTTTAGTTTATGTATCGCTGGCGACAGTTTAAAAAGGCAGCTGATTGAAGAAATACAGTACCAAATGTTCATCGTCATTATTATTAATATTTAATAAATAAAAATTATAATGAATGGAAAAAAAATTAAATTTGTGCGGGAGTGAAAAGTGCGCGCAAGGTTTACCCCAAGTCTGTCTTTAATTTTTTTTCTTTTTGTCCCTTGAGTTTCTGGTATTTGGATAATGATTAAAAAAAAAAACAAAAAAAGAAAAAAATTATATGTATAGACATTACATTCCGTATCCTAAAATGTCTCCCTTTTAATTATATTTTATATATACGAATGTTTTTGAAATCTTTCAAATATATTGCGCTTGAGTGACTGTATAAATTATTTTTTACCCAATTAAGTTCATAATTAGACCTTTGCTTCACATACGTTTTTGTTTTCTAAAATTTTCTTAATTTTTACCTTCGATTTAAGGTTTTTCTCTCTTGCATATAATTGTAGTTGTCTATGTAGTGCCACATGCCACGTATCATGTACATTAATTATCTTAATAATGCTTTAGAGTTATATTACACTTAAATAATCTGTAACAGTTGATGTCTCTTCCCAGCTAAAGAATAAAGACCACATCGACCCAGTCGATCTTCAGCTTGTTGGCCCTCAATATTTAAAAACAAAAAACATCAACATTATCATTTTGTTATATATAATATATATGTATATTTATATTCATTTGATTTTAAGGAAACAATAATGTTATAAGTCTGCCGATTTCTTGACTCTTCAGGGGGCTTAAGCATTGTGAGCATACACTAATTCGAAATGTGTATGACTATCAACCTTATTGTATTTATTTTCTTTTGTTTTTGAGCTAGATATTTAACTCACATTGTACTTAGGAGTTACTCAATGCCTAAGCCTCCTAGGGTTGATTCCTAGCATTGTAATAATATTCCTTATTAGTTTTTTGTTTTTTTTTTTTAAATATAAGATGTAAAATTATTTTTAAGAATTGTTTGTAATGATTTTGTTGCCTCAGTTTTTCTTTCTATTTTCACCTATTTATTTTTAATTTCTTAAGGATGACTACAAGTTGTATATACACGTTTATGATTATAGTATATATTTATTTTTAACAAAACCTCACAAACATCTATATATTTAAAGCTTTTTAAACAGAAAGAGTAAAAAAAAAAATAATAAAAATTAGTGAGTCATTTATTTCCATAATTTCTTGATAGACATATTCTTCTCGGAGTCCTTCTGCATAACCTTGGCCACAGCCATTTCAAAATCTTCTTGGGTGACATGGATTCTCCTCTCTCGCAGTGCATACATTCCTGCTTCAGTGCAGACACCCTGAAATAAATATTGATTTAAGATTTTTAAAACTCATAAATTCTTTTTAAAAAATACATATATTCAAGAAATTGTCTACAAACCCAGCCTTTGCAAAATCTAAAATTAAAAAAAACTTATGGAAATTAAATATGTATCTCAATGTACCTAAAAAATCTGATAAATACAAAACCGGAGCTATACTCCGATAAATACAAAACCGGAGCTATACTCCAGGATATTGGGGAAAATTGCTCAATAAATGATTCTCATACACACAGCCTTTGTAAAAACTAAATTTATGTATAAAAGGATTTATGGAAATTAAATATGGATCTCAATGTACCTAACAGAACAACTAGAGTTTTAACTCCTGAAAATTGGTTCTTGGCAGGGCATGAAAACAGCTTCTCTGAAATTATATTTTTAATACTTGAAGAAGAGGAAAATCCTTCAGGATTTAATTAAATGTTAAGAAAAAAATATCCAACAATCTGGCCTGATAAGTTCATAATTTCTTAAAAAGTTAGGATAGGTATGTACAATTTAAGTAAGTGATGTGACTTAAGGTAACTCAGGCACATTAGTTATTGAAAAATGTTAAATCACTGAGTAATTATACATTTTATGTATATATATATAAAGTGTGAGGGTTAAGAATCACTGCTTAAACACCAGTGGCTGTACCTAATATTAAAATATAACAAAGAAACCAAATAATATAAAGTTAACTGATACCATTAAAAGTAATAACTCAGTAAGAATTTTAGAACTTTAACAAATACAAATTAATTTCTAATACCATACTATTAACACATTTTAGATCCATTGAAGAGGTTCATAGAAAAGAAATTTAAATAGGACTATTGTAGTACATAATATATATAATAGGATGTTTCGTGAGGAAATATGAGTGATTTGATTCGGGGTTCACCTAAAATGCAGTTCAGTGCCCGCCACTTACCTTACCTTCCTATCTTAAAAAACATCACACTGAAAATTGTAGTTTTAAAAACAAATTTGTTGTTAAGTTGTTTCACCAAAAATCTGTGACATATATATATGTCCCCGGAACCCACTTATGTAATAAGGCCCAACCAATATTTTTTTCTATTATATTTTATGAACTTCATATTTTTTTTTCTTTCACAGAAAAATTCAAGGCTATTTCTATATCTAATAATGATATAGAGAAACACTGTGTCTTGGATTTATGTTGTGAAAAAAAAAAAATAACATGAATATAAATTAAATCCATGAAACAGAATTTTACAAAACATTGGTTGGTTCCTTCTCATGTATATGTGGGTTCAATTGTATCTATAGATAGCTAGCTATATTTGTATCAATAAAAAGAAATCGTAAACTGGATAATGTATTATACAGGTATACATAACCTGAAATTCATTTATTAATTTTGTGTGTTTATTTCAATATGTTAAATTTAACACCAGTTTATTAAGTTATCATCACTGTATTCCTAAATCTGGGTGTAATGAAAAATTTATTTTCTGCTTTGTCAGCCCTCGGAATTCTTTTCCACCCACTTAACTAAATAGATTTTCTGTTCTGAACCTTCACAGAAGTTAAGAATTTCAAAAATAGTAGCATTATCCTAACCAATTCACCTACTTCGGAAACTATTGTTAAAGAACAGTACTTTATAATCGAGACCTATACCTATAATATGTTGTATTGAATAAAGTACTGACTAATTTAGGCAAATACTTAACTTACAATTACCTTAAAAATGTTCTTGTATAAAAAAAAAAATTGTTTTCATATTTTAGAAATAATATTAGCTCACCTTCACTTCTGCACCTGAAGCTCCAGGCATGAGCTCAGCAATTTTACGCAAGTTGATGCCCCTAGTAAGATTCATTTTACGTGAATGAATTCTAAGGATATCTAAACGAGCCTCCTCATTTGGTGGAGGGAACTCAATCTTACGATCTATCCTTCCAGGACGTAATAGAGCAGGGTCTAAAATATCAATCCTATTTGTGGCCATGATGACCTACAATAAAAAAAGTAACAAATTATTCTTTATAAAAGGTAATGAAATACTGTTAAACAGACATCTTTGAGGAAATAATTTTGTCTATGATACTGATGTATTTAAAAAACAGATCTATGTATATATCATAACTTAAGCTGTGATGCCTCACAAGTTTGAAACTAAAATAAACAGTATTTTACTAAGATTTTTATACTGCTTAAAAAAAAGTAATAAAGGCACAAGTCAACTCAACCATCGTTTTGTAGGATAGTTAAAATATAAACGGATAATGATTTTCTGAATTTAAAAATTCTTATAATTTCTCAAGAGCGATGCACTGGTTTTATTTATTTATTTATTAATTAAGATTTATTCGGACATAGGAGGCATCATAAACATTTTATCATTTTACTTTCAAGAGAATATTAAGTTTTTAAGTGAAACATATTGATGATCCCTATATTTTTGTCAAAGCAAATATGAGTTCAATAATGAAAAGATTTTGCATTTTATATTATAAAAATACTGCATATTATTACCCAATGGTTTATTGTTAAATTAATTGATTATTATATTAATACATAAAAAGATGTTGAGTAATCAAATTATAGTAAGAGAGGGGTTGGGTTCAAATGTATTTAATTTGTACCTTGTTAGTCAGGACCTTAAAAAAAGTGGCCACTAAGAAGGGTCTGTTAAAGGAAGGTTCACAGTACTAACATTTATTTAGTATCTTTCAATAATACATAGTTTCTGAAGTAAAAAAAATCTGCATCTATAAAAAAACAACTTTTTCTATACTTCAATATTTTATAAAACCATATTTGCCTTGATATGGGTATACACCACTACAGAAATACCAAGCCTCAACTGATTTACAATATATTCATGACGTCAAGTTCATGCAGTTAATTCTTGAATTAAAATAAACTACCTTAATATTTTTAGTAGCTTCGAAACCATCCAGCTGGTTTAATAGCTCCAACATTGTTCTCTGGACTTCAGAATCACCACCACTGCCAGACTCGATACGCGAAGAACCTATTGAATCAATTTCATCCATAAATATGATTGATGGAGCATGTTCCCTGTGAACAAAAATTATATTTTGTATTAAATATAAACAATACATTTATATAATGAATTGGATTCACATTATTACTAATTATTTTAATCATTAAAATAGGTAGAGATTAGGAATGAAACAAAAGCCTTCCAAGAAGCTGAGTAATTCTCATATCATAGGTAAGTCTTAGTCCATTACAACTTTATTTACGATTACAATTAGGTAAGATTAAGTAAATTGCAAGTAAAAAGAAAAATGTTCTGCTGAAAAAACTTTGTTTCCACATTTACCTCTATATAATTGATTAAGGTACTGTCATTAAGACGTAGTGTATTATTCTCAACTTTCTTGTTAACATATATTTTCTTTTGTACCCAATATTAAATGCTTTAGAAATTAACTTTCACTCATAAAGGATATCTTTAGTTTTTTTTTTTATATTGTTAACAGTGATGTATTTATAAACTTTCTAACTAAAACACGTACTAAATCCATTTTAAAAGAAAAACAAATACTTTGAATAGTATATAACCAATAATTATTTTTTTACAATAGTTATATCATTGCCACCATATTTAAGTAACTTATATGAATATCATTTTTTTTAAAAGATAGAATAATAAAAAAATACTTTGTTTTACTTTTAATTTCAAGGGCTTTAACTTCAGATCTGCTTACTAAACTCACACTCAGTTTCACTTTTTAAATTTGACTTAATTTATGCTAATTATCACCAATAGAATATATTAAATTAATTTTGCACGAGGGCGACTTTTTTATACTGACCAATCTTCTTGAGGCGATTACAAAATTATATACAAAGATTCTGTTATTGGTTCTAATATATTAAAAATCTTAGTAATAAATATTTTTAAAAAAGGGTGTCTGGCCAATGGGAAAGTCATAGAATAAACCGGGAAAACAATAAAAATGGTCTAAACCTTTGCAATCGATCAAGAAAAATATATTTTTTATCCCCAAATTAAAAAAAAAATGCCTATTTGCTTGGTACTTTTCTAAAAGACTACTGAATCAATTTCTTTTTTATTCAGATTTTTGGTAACATAGTCACAGGTCACTCCATAATGATCCACAGAAATCAACATTATCATTAGCCATTTTGGTTCAAAATGGTGACATATTATTAGTTTCTATATGCAACTAACCATGGCTTTTCTTAAAACTACTGGGCTAATTTTTCTTTTAATTTAACACTGAATCAAGACATTAAATGTTTTAGAATTACTATCCCAAATCCTTTTAAAAAAATAAATAAATAAAAAAGCTTGATATTAAGTTTCCAAAATATTTTTATATTGTTTATTTACTGATATAATAAATACTTCATTTGAATAATAGACCATAATTATTTGCTGCATTAAACTAATTCATACATAGATAAACTAAATGACAGCAAGAAGAGACAATAAAAAAAAAAGTAACAGGTAGATAGATATAAGAACTCTCTGTGACCGACTAAACAAGAGTAGCTTTATTAGGTTTAGCTCCTCAATATATACACATTTGAATCAACTCATCTGCTCGATCAGCTGATATGGCTCCCATCAGTAACAGCTGGCTATAACTCCACCCTGTCCTCACCACATTCTCTTTTCCAGTTTTATAAATAATATTCATATTATAATGGCTAAGCAATTCCTTCCAACACGTGATCCTATCGGATGACTCCTATAGGTTCCCAACCCACAGCAATGGGTGATGATTCGTGTGAACTTGGAACTGCCTCTGAAACACGTAGGGTCAGAAGTGATCTACCGCCCAAACAATCCCCAGAAGTTTCCTCTCTAGCGCACTATAACGGGTCTCTGCTTCCATGAGGCACCTACTAGCATATGCTACATGATGTTCACCACCTGCGACAACACTGCTCCCAGGACATATT
The DNA here is from genome assembly GCF_000696795.3 of Halyomorpha halys. Lineage (NCBI taxonomy): Eukaryota > Metazoa > Arthropoda > Insecta > Hemiptera > Pentatomidae > Halyomorpha > Halyomorpha halys. The sequence goes on from NW_027113495.1 coordinate 692,942, forward strand.
CACGTACATGTAGTCCATGTATCTGACACACAGACCCGTCTATTCCCCTAAAAAATTTGTCCATAAGTCTTTGGAAAGTGCGTTTTTTAAGCCAAACGTCATTCGTGTGAACTCGCAATGGCCCGTCTCAAAAGTAAATGCGGTCTTGTGCTGGTCTCTTGGGTGCATCCTGATCTGGTGATATCCCACCTTAAGATCCAAAGTATTAAATATTCTTGCCTCACCCAGTCTATTGAGAATATCTTCAAAACGTGGTATGGGGTATTTTTCATCCACAGTATTCTCATTTACCTTCCTATAATCCACAACCATTCTGTATTTTTCTTCATTCTCATCTGGTAAGCTTTTCTTCCTAAATGCCCACAGCAGACTGTTGTAGTGAGACGTACGGTCTACTATAATCCCTGGTCTCTTCAGGTTATCCAACTCATCTTGAATGTGCTTCCGGAGTGCCTGTGGGTATCTTCTTTCCTTCACATACGTAACTCTATCCTGCTTCAAGGGAATTTCATATAATGTCTTACCCGTTACTCCAAGGACCTCGCCTTCCTTGAAGAAAATATTGTCATACTCAAGTAAGATTCTTTCCTGCCAATCCTCTACCTGTTTAATTGCCCCTACTCGTACTCTTGCACCCCTACAATCTGTTGGCAGCTGAATCTTTTCCCTCCGATAAGAATATTCCAATTATCTACTGTATTTGTTATTCTTGTGCCTACCTTTCCCAACAAGTCACATCTTATAATCACTTGGTATTCTCAGAGCATCTTCTCTACCACATGGATTATCAAACTATCCCCTTTGACTCCCCACTTACACAACCCAATCTCTGCTTTTCCTTCCACGCTACAGCGCCCACCCAGGGTAACTAAGTGGCATAGGCATGCCTGGACCTGGAGGACCCTTTTTCTTCCATTCAACCTCTAGCACTTCCCGGTTTGCGATGGTGTCAGAGCTTCCAGTGTCCACAAGGCATCTGACTCATTTTATTCGAATGAGCTCCAGCTTTTTTGCCAATCGACCCTTTAGTACCATGCATAGGAATTGCATCAGATCCTATACCTGGATTGTTTCCATCACCTCGCTGAGTTTATCAGCAATTCTGTTGTAGCACACCTGGAGTTCGGTGGCATAGTGTCCACTACAATATGAATATGTCCTCCTCCAAACGCCTTCTTTAATCTCTCCTTGATAACTCTCCAAGGGGTCTCTTCGCCCCCCTTGAATCTGATTGAGGATGCTCCTGTTAACTCTGCAGATGACCGCTGTTTTAGTGCCTCTGCATCTTAGCTATCGAGTAGATTTTTTATAGACTTAGCTTAAATTCAGCTTATTAGTTGGTCACCTCCTTTTATGAAGTGGCTCAGTTCTCCCCTTTCCCCTGTACACTGATTTAGGTCAGAAACGGCCTTCCTCAAGTCTTGGGCAGTTACCGTGCGTACTTTTATCCACTCCAGTTTTGAGGCATGGGCTTTCGCTAGAGAGAATTCTGGTAGTGGAGCAATCTCTGGGGGTGAGGATTCACCGCCATGGGAGGTGCGTTCTCAACTCCATTTTGATTTAAAGCTTCCAGGTTCAGGACTGCATGTCTGACAATCCTGTTGGCAACCAATGTTAAAAAAAGATGATCAAAGAAAAAAAAAGGAAAATGAGAAAACAACAATAAAAATTTTTCTTGAAAACAAAAATTACTCTGGTATAATATATATGTATATATTTAATTTTTAATATTAAATAGATAGTAGAATTATATTTAAAATTTATAACATTTTAGACTCTTAATCTCAAGGCGGGTTTCTAGGCAATCAAAACATTTCATTCAGCTACTAATGATACTGAATTAAATTATTTATTAGCTACCTTTACAAATGTGCTTCCAATTCTATTTTGAGCAACACTAACCAATTACTCTATTTCTTCGTTCTCAACAAACAAACACTCAATAACTGTAAACAAAATACTGGAAGATTATTGATTGACCGTGTGTATAGATGAATGGAATATGGTCCAGGTGCGGTAAAAAAAAAACTCAAATAGTAGATAATTATATACTATATAATTATCTACTATTTGAGTTTTTTTTTACCGCACCCGGACCATATTCCATTCATGTAAACAAAATATTTTGTCTTCTTTCTCACAATGCTACTTCTCAAGTTCAACAAATGATTTCATCTCAGGAGACGTCTTCTCAACAGGCGATCCAAAACAAAGAATCCCTTATTCTTCTTGGGCGATTCTTCGATGTCCTCTTTTTCAAAGTGTCCACCCTTGAGCCAGACAAGATGATGAGGACCTCCTCATCCAGGAAACATCATTCCCCACCTGTGCCTAAGCAACGAATCCCCCTAAAACCAAAGCCTATCTCGATGTTCCATGTAAATATCGATTGGAGCACAACAGTTTTGGGTTTTTGCAAATGATTAACTTTCTGAATATTATTCTTTAGCTTTTTTTTCTCTAGCTTAACTTTTTCTTGACTTCTATATTTTCTTAAATTTACTGTAACTACAATTGTTATGAGAAGTTAAATAAAGTTTTTACAATATTTGAATCTGCTCAACATGGCCACGATTCAATGGACTTTTTGCAGGACACGCGCTGCCATCTTGGCTTTGCACGATATCTTCTGTGACTGCATATTTTACTGATGAAAATTGGTTAGCTAGCTTTTAGGTTAAATACTACAATTAAACATATTGAAATGATACATAACATAAAACATATTACTACATATATATATATATAAAATCTTATGTTAGTGTTAGTTGATGATACACTTCAAGACTATAAACTTCTTTTGCTTCTACAAAACAAAATAAGTTTTTAGTTAACTGAAACACTATTATAATCATAACTAATTAAAAACCATATCAGAGGTTATTTTGTTATAAAACGATATGTTAACTTTACTTAATCTATTTAAAGGTGAGAAGGCTATTAAGACAAAAAATATTGGTCTGAGCAAATTTTGCTATTTTTGGTCAGGGAAAAACTTATTTAAAATATGGAAAAGTTAGGGACTTTCTTCAAGCTACTTTGTAAGACAACATGTAAAATAAAGTTCTTATAACTAGTATTGGTTGAATTATAAAATTAAAATATATAAATATCCTAGCTGTTTTGATTTATAACTTAAAAAGATTGACTTTACCTTGCCATAACGAATAATTCTCTAACCATCCTCGATCCTTCTCCAATGAATTTCTGTACCAATTCAGATCCTGATACACGAATGAATGTGCACTCGGTGTGATGGGCAACTGCCCTCGCCAAAAGTGTTTTACCTTAAACATACAATATTACAAGTGTAAGAGTCAACAAAATTATTTAATAGCATTAAAGTAAAACAGTAAAAATAGAAATTTTATTTAAATAAAATATCATTCCATAAAAAATACAAATTATACAAACATTTATCATTAAAATCATACTAAACTACATTTTCTTTTAAAAATTGAAATATTATTAAGTTCTTCCGAAACTGCATTTATTAAGAATAAATCCATTGAATTTTAAAAGGGTAAATTTTAGCATACATTAAGGAAAACGATCTTCCTTAATGTATAACGATCTTTCCTCAGTATTATTGTTTAAAAAACATAATTAGGGAGAACCCCACAAACTACAATTAATATAGAAAGCCTGATGCTGATGCCAAACATTAAAAGTTACAAGCAAGAAAATCAGAAATAAAAACAATGCACGCCATTAAATAATTTAATGGTAAATGAAATAATATAGCTATAACAATCCAAGTTTTAACATAATACCATAAACAAGTTATAAGATGTTTAGTGAACATGGAGGCTCAATGGCAATAAAAATTCTTTCAGTTATAACCTACACTGTAATCTTGTTTATTAGTAAGTTCTGTTCTGTGATTTTAGTTTTTCACATAATAAACAATTATTAAAACTTTCAAAATTCATTAGAATTATTAAAGCTATTTCCTTTAATTAGGTCAAAACTGTCAACATCAGCTTGTTACACTCTCACAGATAAAAACACCCCTAATGGACCCTTAACTGTTGAGGTCAGAGCCTTACCAAGCAGGGGTCCATACCAGTGGAGATGGACAACAGTTGAGTATATAATGAATGGAGAAAGATCCATCTCTACAAGTAAGAACATCTGTCTGTAATAGGAATTTCAGTAATTAAATGTAATTTCAATATATTTTTTTACTGCCGCCACATATATTTTCATAAATACAGAGAATACATCATATTCATGTTATGGTGTCAGGATGTAACCATCAAAACATTTAACACTATTACGCACAGACACATCTATTACCTGTTCCAGGAGGCCCGTAAAGTAATACTCCTTTGGGTTGAGCTATTCCTAATGCATCAAACAATTCAGGGTGTTTTACAGGAAGTTCAATTACTTCTTTGATTTCCTTGATTTGCTTATCAAGACCTCCAACCATTTCATATGTTGAGTCTGGTACTTTCTCAACCATCATCAATGATACAAGAGGATCAACCTACGAGTTAACAAGTTTTAAGGTACAAAACAAAACAAAATAAATAAAACCAGAGGCTGATTTTTCATGTTTAATTAACCAGCTTTCAACAGCTCTATGAATCAACATCCACTTTGATGTAATTGAGGTGTTGATGAGGACCAGAGTGGACAAACACACCAGCCATGGTTTTGAAAAAGACAAAAAGGTACAGAGCAAATTAGACTGGGATTTCGATTAGTAGTAAGTGTTAGAAATGGTTTTAGCATGATCATTTGATGCCAGATATTAGTATCTAAAGTTGGTAAAGTTCCAAATTGGAGGCTAGGGTTACGTGGAGCGGAAAAGCCCAAAATTTTCATTTTTTTCAATATCTAGACTATAACTTTCAAACAGCCTACTTCACTGAAACTTTTATTTTATTATATTTCGATTTACAATTTTGGTCCCACGAACTTTAGTCATATCTCCACTCCATAGTTAAATGTAAAAAATAATTTAAAATCTGTTGAAAAAAAAAAACAAATTTTGTTTTAAATGTAAAAATTTAGTTTAATCTAAAGTATATCCGTGGAGATATAATAAAAATTGTAGATCACACAAACTCTGCAGTGGCCGGTGGAAGCCGTTTATTGATAGCTATTACAGTTTAGTTGCATTAAACCTTCAAAAGTAAATCATATTAATTTCAAGTTGGGTCAACTACTAAGGTTTTTTGTGAGTTTATAAATAAAAATTTAACTTTATAGGAACTTTCTTGTCAGTTACAGACATTTTAAGTCCCTACATTAAATTACTAGGCAAAGTTGATAAAAATTATTTCTGCACCATTGCTTCTGCCTGTATTTCTGGGCAGAATTAAAACTATTAGACAGTCATTTCTACACATGAATTAATGTTCTTTAATTAATTACATAATAAAGATTATAATAGGGTTTGTCATTGAAAAGTTACATGCTAGAAGCTGAAAATAAACATATAACTGGTGGGTTTCACTCTTCTTCCATCACCCTATTATATTAATATAGTGAACGTATTAAAACCATTTCCAGCTATTCAATACTCACTTTCAACCAGGAGATCTGAAAGGTTAAGATTAACTGAACTAAGATTTTATGAATTTTTATCAAACTGGTTTGGAACAATTTTGGAAAATAATCCTAACATTTCTGGTATTAAAAGATATATTTTAATTCTATTGCACTGCCTATTTGTCACAGATTAGGTATATGTTTTAAATTATTTTGTTTTGTGAAAATAGAGTCTCTGGTTATATCGGATAAATCTAGATAACTAAAAGTATTCGCCTAAAACAATTATTTACCTTATTAGGGAGGATTTTATGCAATGTATAACTCTCATTCCGCAAAGCCACTCGTGAGTTAGGAGTCACATCATTTATATCAATATTTTTATCGATATCAACAACAAATTTCCCTTCTGGGTGCACTTTAACTAGCACCTTCTTTTTGTCCATTGGTTTCACAACTTCACCAACATAAGAACCTTGTTCTTGAAGTAGTTGTAATTCTTCTCTTAACATCCTAACTAAAAATTAATATTTATTGTAATATTTTCAATGAAAATATAGACTATTTGTTAAGGTGAACAAATCTAACCTTTAGCGTTCAGTTCATTCCTTTGAGCTTGAAGTCTTCTAAGATTTTGACTCTTTTCTGCAACTATTAATTGAAGTTCCTCAATTTTAGTGATGTAATAAGAACGAAAACCTTCTCCCTTCTTTTCATCAACATCCATTTGCTTAAAGAAAATCACCAGATTAGACATATAATAAAAAATTGAAAAATATTTGTATTACAGAGATAAATATGCTGTGGAAAAACTGGAAGATATAACAAAATCAATTTTAGTATCCAATAAAATTTCATTCACTAAAACTAAAATCGATCAAGTTTCATTTTGAAGTTCTCAAAACTCTTGAAAAAAGATGTTATTGATCGAGTTTATTTAAGAATATACTTTCTATATTTAAGTGTGTAACCTTGTAAAATGCTGAGCTCTGCTCCACATATTTTGCTGGACCTTAGAAATCATCCAGGGTCCAAATGATACTCAAATCCAAAAAAACCTTCAGGATACCCATTCTCTATCATCCTAGCCCTTATAGGGATAATTATATCTTGGAGAAACCCATCCTATCCTAAATTTTAATAACTTAAAATTAATCCCAGATCTCCAATTTGGATTGCTAACAACCTGCTCCACTATACAACACTCTTATCTTCCCTACATAGAAACCCAAAAAAGTACTGTAAAGAAATCTTTTTTGACACAGAATAGGCTTTTGATAGAATCTAGAGCCCAGGACTACTTCAAACTCTGTAATTTCATATCCTTTACCTACTTTCTTGTCATTTGTTCTAATCTCACTGACAGATTATTCAAAGTAAATCACATGAGAATGTATTAATTTAACTTTTCTCATTCTGTTGGTGTTCTTCAAAGTGTTATTTATGGTCCCATCCACAACATAGTTAATAAAAAGCTGACATCCCAACCCATCCTAATACTGTCCTCACCCAGGTATGATGACACAAGTGTGCTTCTACTGAATAATAATCCATTAATTAAATCCTAAACTCTCCAGTCACATATCACAAACTTAATAGAATGTTGTCAAAACTAAAGGATTAAATAAAATTCAACGGATCCCACAAAATCACTATTACAGTTTGTCATAAACCTGTAACTTTCAATACTACAGTATCATTTGATAATAGTCTACTTATCCATTTGGGAAAAACAACTAATACAGAATCCTCATTCAAGACAAGAGAGGAAACTGAGTCCAAGTTTCTAATTGATAACAAAACAACCATTAACATGTATTTAACGAGGGCTATTTGAACTAAAGGAAGTGAGCTTTAGGGCTCCACTAAACCATCAAACTCTCTCTATATCCTCTTACAATCCAAATTCCTTAAAAAACCTCAATGTTTCTTACTCTATCAAAAATAAAATCATCCATAATGACCTTAATGTTCCATGCTGATTCTGCCCACATCAGATATTAATCCTTCCACAATAAACTCTATTGGTTCCTAACCCATCTTACACGTTAACTCTCTATGATTATCATAGATGTTAAAAAAAAAAAAAAAAAAATGGCCTAGAGACCTAGCATGAAACCGCTATTGAAGCGTAAACAATGGGTAGTTTTATCACGAGTCAGTGAAACTTTACTATACCATTTTAATAGTTGTAAATTTGAATAAAGTAAAATTTTTAATGAACAAACTATATTAGAAATACCTCCAAAATACTTGGTCTTCCAGGAACCAGAACTTCTTTATCATGATGAGGGCGATGGATGTAACAACCCACTGTTTTTATAATTGAATCCATGAATGATCTAATTTTTTAAACGATTAAGAGCCAAAATAAGGTCTAATTAAATAATTCAAGTTTAAACTGAAGTCTATTCAAGACTTAACCTTAAAGCAGTTTTGTGTCCTTTAGGCATAAACCATATGATATTACTAAATTTGAACAGCTTGAATTAAATAGTGGTTAATTGGATTTAATAAAGAAAATTTTATAGAAGTTCTTTACCTCAAAAGTTGTGTATGTCATTTTGCACAATCACTGTATAACATCCAAAATAAATATGGAGTCAACAGTCCAGTCAACTGACTTGCTTTGAGAACATCGATAGTATAGTATTTCTAACAGAAAGATATTTCAATAACGATAAGAGATATATAAATATAGATATTTAAATCAGAACATTAACCAACCTATTCTCCTTGTAGGAGTTTTTACAATTAATTGCTTTTCACAAATGTAATAGTGTTTAGAAGGATTTTAAATTTGTCCAAGAAGGCAGTATGAACCTTCACGTGATGCATGGTCTTATTTAACCCTAATGAAGCCCTATAGAATGGGGCGAAACTTTGGTTACTGAGTTTTTCAACCATTTGTGGTATTCTACCATAGTGGTACCGTTATGATATTTTATTGATTGTTTTTTCTACCATTTGTGAATCTTTCTTGACCGTCACCTGTCCCATCTTCCTACAATTAATTACATATGTCAACTAATAATCTTTCAATAGAATTTTAAGCAGTTTCTGGTTGTAAGTCCATTTTGTTCAATGTATTCATCAACAGCTCCTGATCTAAAGGATGCTGAGCCGTAGTAAAGCCCTTCTGCGCTCTTGGCAAGTTGAAAAATGTGCACCCTCCAAAATCGAGGGTTCTGAACAATTTTTGTAAACTTGTTTATTATTTTAATATAGAAACACTGTTATTATCAAAGAAAAGCCAAACCTCAATTCTAATGTTGATAAAGCCCATTTGTGTGTCTTGACCCAACAGCCTCACATGAATGCCATCCAGTATTCATTCAGAACAGCATACAATTCCTTTTTCATGTCTTTAATGTCTGGACGAGATAGCTAACGCCACTAAACAATGGATGGTGGCTCCACGGAGGTTACTAAATTAGATTTAATTTATCAATAATTATTTCTTTGAGTGTTTTGCACTAATCACGTGCTAGTTGGATTTATGAGTAGTAGCTGGACAGTGCTGCAATCCTGAACCTTTTAACAGTTTTGGCATAGTTTCTAGACTTGGATTTCTTCACAGCAGGTTCCAGGAGAGATTTTAATTCCATTTTCAACAGTTTGAGCTTGCGGCATCGGCTGAATTTTGGGCTCTGCAATCTTAGCTTTCGGTTCTGGCGGATACCAGTTTCTGAACCTAGGGGGCAACCCCTTTGATATCAGTTCTTCTGTTGAGCTTAGTATTTGCTCTTTAGATACAGCAGCCTTAACTATCAGTTGAAATGGAAACCTTAAAGTTTTAGCTTCCGAGTCCTGGGAGTCCCCTCGTGCTTAAGCTTTGTCCTGGCTTTATTACCTGCCTTTTTGTTTTATTTATAGTAATTGGGTTATTTATATGGCAGACATTGGTAATTAATCGTTCCCATTCACTATTTGTTAACAAACTAAGATTTAAATATTTTTCATGATTAATTTAATTTCCATCAAATTTATCCTTCGTACGAAAGTTCCACTTAACAAGTCAGATGGTGGTGAAAGCGTTTAGAGAGGACCCTTTGAACTGGTAACAGCAACTTTCGTCCCAAGCCATGATAAAGTCCGTTTCCGATGTTCTCCAGTGAGAAATAGGCTTTCACAGGTTTTATTGAGCAACTGTTGGATTCTCTCTGTCTTCCTCTAATAGTTGATTATAAGACTGATATCTCCGAAATAATAGTAATCAAGTTTCTTATTTCAGAAGCTGTTGAATTGAGTTTCTTGAGTGCTTCAATAATAATAAAGCCAACGGGATTGGTGAATTATGGACGACCTAAATTTGATCATCTTGAATGATTCCCAGTTTATACATTTTTTGGTCATTGGAATAATGATTTATGAAACTTAGTAAATTATCGATGTATCAAAGAGAATCTCTTCCTTTGTGAGAAGTAAATATTCTTCCCAAATAATCTAATCCAAATAATAAAGTTGTCGCCGCTTACTAACCAAGGGGGGAGTGTCAAGATTCATTTGTTTGAAACACCGAGAAATAAATATTAACTGCTTCAGGTGGGAATGGAACCCACAACTTTCCGAACCGAGAGCTCTAGGACCCACGCCCCAACGCGCGACGGCCGTCGCGTCTCTTATGTCAAAGATCATTATCTTGATATGTTATCTAGTTGACAGTTGTGTTACTGAAATTATCTGCACCATCAACTATCACATCATTCCTGATTCCAAGAACGAGTAAATTGGCCGGTGTTTGTGGGATAAAATGGGAGATTTCAAGGCGCTGAGCTAGTATTTCTTATCGGGAGAATCGGCAGTACTGGGTGCTGGTTCTTACATTATTTTTGTCAAAACAAGTCTTTGTAGGCTGTATTTTATAAACATAATTGTTTTAACCAAACTTTATATTTTACTTTACTTTGCTCAGATCTCTTGTCAATGTAACTTCCTTGGCTATCATTTTGAATTTAAAATTATGATATGCCTTGTTTATTTGAAGTTGCTTGTTAACTGAAATGGGAGTGAATGTGATGTGTGTTACATCTGCTGGAGGAATGCCTCTATTCACTAGACATCTAGGAAGAGTTGATCCAGTAAGATTCAATCCTTGATCTTCAACAATTATTTATAATTTATAAAATACAATGTGTATATTCTTTAATTTTTCTTTTTTTTTTTAGTTCCCATTTTCTGTGATTGGTTCATTGAATGGTGTGCACTTGTTCAGTAAATCTCATGGTGTAAAATTGTTGAATTCTCATACTGAATCCTCGTATGTTCTATGGAAGGAATATGAAGAGAGGTAATTTTAAAAAAATTGCGAAAAGAACAGATTTTTTTTAAAATTAAAAATTGGTATCATTATCAAGTTGTTCAGTGTTGTGTTAATTGCAGTTTCAGCATTAAATGATGAAACTGTGCTTGTCCAGTTGTTAGATACTATTTTTGATGCAATGATACTTACTGTTGGAATCGAAGATCTGAAAAATATTAAGAATGTCGAAAGATTGAAACGTGAATTAAGAGTAAGTTAACTTGATAATTAAGAATTATTAAAGTACCAAAACTTGTATTAATTTCTTTCCTACACATTATGTAAATCATCAGAACATATTAACAAAATCATAATAATAGCTATATTTACTGCTTTTTTCAAGTAAAATTGTTTTCCTCTCTCCTTAAGCTTTTTTTATTGTTATATTAGTACTATGGTATTGGAATATTTTTGGCCTACTTCCTATTATCATTATTCTCAATTTAATCACTTAATAAATATTTTAAATTTAATCTCCTTTCTTATCTTCCTCTTAACTTTCTTTCATTCAAAATAATTTGATTATCACTTCTATACATTGTAGTTAAATATTGTCTTCATTCATTCATAATGAACAAACTTTTCACCAGTAACATTTAATATATTATTAATATTTTTTTCTATTATGAACCCTCAATAAAAATTGTATAAGTTTGAATAGTTTGTTAAATATATAGTTTCTTTAAAGTTTATGCTATTTTTACCAAGTGAAAACAATTTATATTTGAAGTTTTTTAGTTTAATGAATAAAAAATTATTTCTAGACTGAGTATCAAAAATAATTTGATTTAATTCCCATTTTTCTTGCATGTTCCTTAAGGTTTATTTTGAGAAACCAACATACTTTATCCTAAATAATCCTTTTTTGTGATACTAGGACACCTACCTTCTTCAAAGACTAACTGCCCAAAATCATCATTGACTCTTCACGTTTAACTGTCCTGTGCACAAATTTTTAAAATTTGAATTTCGTGTTTAGTTTCCTTCCAACCACAATTCTTTCATCAGGACCATGTTACTCATCTGTAAACATTACATCCTTCCAAAATCATTTGGCCCCAAAAATAGATAGTTAGGGAATATTAACCATTTTTTCCTGACGACCAATGGAAGGCTTTTTATGGGCTGCTCTTTTGTGATAATCATACTTTCTTGGAATGAAATGAACTGTTAAAACACTTATTATGCATCTAAAAGTTCTTCTAAATCATCCACAAAGCTTGGAGGCATACATTTGAGTGTTTTTCTATTTGATTAGCTAAGAGTCTTCAATATTTAACATTGAAAAATTGTTGACAGCAACTTTTTTCATCATAATAAAGCCAATTTTCGCATCCATGTAATTTTGTATCAACTATAGTAAATACTGGCCAAAATACTATTTTGGCATCCTCATGTTATCACTAATTATTTGGATATATTTTTGGAACAGTTTTTAAATTTTTAATTTGTTTTATGTTTTTAGCCCTGCTATTTGCTGGTCGATAAAATAATGGAATGTTTGGATTTTGGTGATAGATGCATTGGAAGCTCAACTCAGATTTTTAACTGTGTAGAAACTATTTTATGTGCTGAGAAATTATGTTTACTGGTAAAATTTATTAACAATATTAGTGATGTTTTCAAACCTTATTTACCACATTTTGTGGTGTTTATACTTTTAATTAGTACCAAATGTTTCTTGGTATCCAGAGTAGAAAGTACTATTGCAAACATGTATCTTTAAGACGTCCTGTTCGTATTTTTTAACATTCCAAAGTTTGTTTACCTAATGAAAAAAAAAAGTCTGTGAGAAAAGGAAATCAAGTAATATACAAATAAATCATAAGATTTAGGGTAGTTTCTACTTTTATACTGAAATATATATATATACAATGGGACATTGTTTAATTTTTAAAGAGTTTATGTCATCGGAATCTGCCAACAATCATAATAAACAATCAGGAGCTTTCACTATGAAAATGATATGAAATTATCAAATTTTTGTAATCAGTTATTGCAATGGTCCATCTCATATGATGGATTGAGAAGCTAAATGATGCCAGTGAATATGTTGATAGTAAAAGATTTTATTGCTATCTACCTGTGTTTACATTGTTACTGGCATAATTTCACAATTTTATCTATACTAAATCATATTGAATAATCTATAAAGTTATTTTGAATAACTTTTACTATTTCATTTATCATTATAAATCTAGCTTTATGAACTTTACTATTAATTTCTACTTACCTGTTTATTAATTACTACTGAATTAATTTGAAGTTCTTGGACTTAAAAATTACTTATAAGAGAGTCTGAGTGTATTTCTTAATCTGCTAAGCAATTCCAATTGAAGAGAAACAAGAGATCTGGAATTGGCATGTCTGTAGAATCTAATCCTTAAAAAATTTATGGAAGTAAGAACAGAATTGGCATTAAGGATACAGAAAATTCCTGCATATCTACAAAAGATATTTATTGAGGTTGGAGCAGAAACTACTCTTAAACTTATTTTTCCTTTATTTAGTTACACAATCTGAATCTATTTTACATGAAACCAACCTTTCTCATATGATTTTTTTTTTTTTTTTCGTTATAATTTATACTAAAATTTATATCTCAGACCTCTCCCAAAATATTTGTTTTATTCAATCATTCAGAACTATTTTACAAAATCTAACTTTTTATGAGGCCAACTTTTTATTTATAGGTATGCTTAGAATCTTATGTGGAATGTGTTAGCTCTCTGTTTGGGTGTGTAACTGTTGAGAATTGCATAGCTGTAGCAACTGATGCGTGGTGGGACCTGGATCCTGTTGAGAGAAAGCTGTTGTCGCATATTATTACTGCTAATTCAAACTGCACGGCCTTTGACGTTCCAGTATTTCTTCCTAGGAAGAGTCCAACGGTGAGATTGTTTTAGAAAATTGGTTAGCATGATTCTATAGAATTAGTAGTTTATTGTAGATTTAAGTAAAACTACATTACAGTGCTCCTGTTTATATGATAATAATTTCCTGACGTTAACGCTCATTTTCCTCAGTCCTCCTCCCAGTAGGTGATTTTTGCAGTTTACCCATGAAACTTTATTCCCTATAATGATTCAATTCCCAGTTATAGTGCTCAGAATTACATTTTTCTTGAATATTTTTTACATTTTGAATGTTTTATTTTGTAATTATCATACAGATCAACTTTTAGTTTCAAAAACGTATTGGTAAGAAAGAGAAGTCTAATTAATTCCACACATGTAATTCTGAGGAGTGCTCTGTTGTTGTTTGGATAAGATGTTTAAATTATTTAAAACTTTTTTAGTCTTACATATACTGATCCATTGTTCCTCTCAGTTGCTTTGCCATGAGGTTCTAGAAAATATTTCTTTTATTGAAAAAAATGATTTGATTAAAGAGTTGAATAATATAGTTGTAATAACTAAGATATTGCAGTATCAAAAGAACTATAAAATGATACTGAATCAGGCAACAGTTATTTTGAACAGGCTATATATCATATGTGGGCAACCCCCAGCCCACGAGACATTTTGAAAAACCCAATTAAAAAAAAAATTATTACACTACTTACTCATACTCACAGATTCAAGTTGCACAGCAAGCTGAGAGGCGGCGATCATCAAAGAGTGAGATGGCAATTCGACGATTCTAGATCATTCCTTCATTTTACCTATATAAGCGGGTGGATGGCCTGAACAAAGAAACAAAATATACCAAATGAGCGGGGATACAGAAAAGTGTAAAATATAATAGAAAAT
>NW_027113495.1:708988-728321 GCF_000696795.3 Halyomorpha halys
AACAAAATATACAAGTAAAAATAAAAAGGCCTCTCCATTCATAAATAAATTTTAGAAATTTATTTTAATATTTTTTTTTAGCTAATCTTTTGAAGTTATGTGGCCCTGTGATTATCGTGTCCCCTCATTTAGGGTAACAGACTATGTAATTAAGTTTTGGACTTATTAATTTGTAATCTAAATTTATTTACTGGTTCCTTCCAATGCCAGAGAAGCTTCAGTCATTGCCTGAAGAAAGCATCCCACAACATCTATATTATCTGATATAGATAGAAAAAAATTTTAATAACTTCTAGTTTGTGAAAAGAAATGATTAGGAAGTAGGTTGTGCATTATTACCCATAACATGTCTTTCTATTGTATAAATATAAGTTATTAACTGTTTTCCTTAGTTACAAGTATACTCATAAAATTTATAACAGTGGAAACAAATATGTTTTAAAACAAGCTCCTATAATATAATAATATAATAGAAATAATCATTGTGAAGATGGAAGGGTCAGGCTGCAGAGCAAGTGGGAGCAGGTTAGTTGTGGTGTGGTACACATTATAACAAGGTTGGGCAATCTTAATTTAAGTGGATACTGTTTTCTGTTGGTCCTGTTTAACCCTTGGTGAGCATGCACCCTATTTCAGTTGTGTGGGTATAGAGTGTCTCATAGACACCTACCACCCCAATCACAAATTTTTCCACTCTTTTTTCCTATATTACTACAATATGGTAAAATATTGGATTTCCAAAATAAATGGGATAACACATTGATACTTGTTCATATACGAAAAATAAATAAATATCCAAGAAACTCAGTCAATTTGCGAATATTCGCAAAATCACAAAAATGTTATCTGCTTAGTCAGTATAGGAACAAAATCAGTCATTATTCTTCTACAGTTACCCTACATGAATCAAAGAAGAAATGATGTTTTTATAACTCGAAAAAAAATTAACACACTAGTCCCTTTGTGTCTGAGATTTGTTTACAATGAAAAATAACTACATCTCAATCAAACACTAACACATTTTTTTGTAAACAACTTTTAACAACACACTTTTTCCGAGAGCATTTGAGGCAGATCGGTTTTTTACACTTTTGAATACAAGCAGTCAAAGTTTCAAACCTTCTTGGTGACATATTGCACGATATATGTCATTACATTCATTACCTATTTTATCTATCACAGTCAGCCTCAAGAATCCAACTTAAGCTCTCATTTCATTCCTGGAGGTATTCTGTAGTTTGAAATATTTTGTAGATCATCTTTTTTACTACATATAATTAAGAGTTTGACATTTTTGCAAAGTACTATATCCTCAATTATTAGGTCAGAAATGAGTAGGGACCATATATCACCAATGTAATCAGCCAGTGACCTTGTATAACCAGTAGTGAGTAAGTCCATTTGAATGGTTCAGGATTGGCCTTTGTTTTTTTTGCCAAAATAAAATTTAGGCTCTACTGGTTTGGACCTGTCCTACTCCCTCTGGGGTAACCCTCACTCTGCTTGGAACAAGCACATCACTGTTTCCAGACTTGTTCGATTTTCTTGCTGTCCATTGTCCATGAGTTCATAGTCAGATGAAATATACTCACAACATATTTTCAGAAGATGTATCTGGATCGTGATTGGAAATGATAATGATGTTTTGGTGAAGAAGGGGAGAGTGTAGAAAATATATCATCATCATTGTCACTTTCATATGGAAGGGATGTTCCACTTTCAAATATGAAAAGCAGAACTCAAGTCATTTGGGTGATAAACCTCAGGCACTGTGACACTGCTACAAGAAGGTTTGCAAGCCGTTGTGGTTTTATAATAAAATTAAATGCAAAATAAGTGAAAATCTTATATTCCTTGTCTGGGGTTTGTGTACATGAACCTGGTAGCTGGGTATACAGTGTCTCAGAGACACGTACTTCGCACCTGGTGACAAGGTATACGGTGTCTGAAAAACACGGTACACTTTAAAAGCACAGTGCTGGTTATTACTCCAAGATAGCTGGGACAAAATTTAAGGTTACTATGCACTCTGGGAAAGTGGGGGAAAAGGTACTGAGAGTTTATGAATCACAGCTGCATGCAGTCCTGTCAAAATCAAAATTCAATCAAAATTCACTAAGTATTTGTCAGATACTGTGCACTCACTGAGGGTTAAAGATTTGAAGAGGGAGAATAATAAGATGAATAAAATTGTGAAAAGTATTAAAAATTATCTTCTAATAACAATAGATGAGTTCTTCATATTCTAATTATTTTTTTTCAGATATTTTTTATTATAAAAAGTGCATAATAGGTTTTAAGTGATATATCCTTTGAAGGTAAGATTATTTTACATTGTATACTAGTGAAGGTTTATAAACAGGTGCCTTTCCGACTGGTAGGAGTCTGCCTCATTATTGGAATATGGGTGACTGTACTCTGTGGACCAAAGCCTGATCTTGCCACTATCCAACAGACTGCTTTTCAGGTTTGGTCTCCAATGGTTGCTCCATTGAGGTCCATGCTAAATACACGCCCTCACAGTATACCTTCGACTGTTCAGCTCCATTCATCTGTATTGGGGTGAGAAATTTGTTTATTATTGATATTTTAATATACACTGTTTAAAATTTTGCTATTGTTATAGGTTCCTTCTTGTTGATAAAAAAATAGGAAAGTATTTGTCGAGCAGTTGTTCGATGTTGAGCAAGAAGGAGAGCAGATCTCCTAGTGAAGTTCTTAAGACATTTTATTATCAGGCAGCAGCATCATTGGTCGTTTGGGGTGAGTTTTAAATTTTTTTTAACTTTGTCTGTTCAAGGTTGAATTAAATTGTCAAAATTACTTACCAACTTTTCAGGAAAATATAAAGAGTATATTAAAAAATAAAAGATAAAGTGCATGATAATTAAAGTGTGTTATGCCAAGTTTGGGTTTACCATTTTTTTTTAAATTAATTTTTTTTTTACCTTTTTAGGTGCTAGTCAGGGTCAGGGTATGACTTCAGTTTCTAGAAGTTTGAGATCTAGCATATAATTAACTGTCAAACCCTTGTTAAGTTAATGTGAAATAAACATCATTATATATTATATACTTGTTAAAGCCACCTCAAATCGACTATGTCTTTTTGTTGGAAGGCTTTAAAATGAACAAAAAACAAACTGGCTCGGATTAAACATTTATTTGGTTCAATTTAAACATTTCAAAAACTAAAAACTAACATAAACAAAATATACAAGTAAAAATAAAAAGGCCTCTGAGATAAAAATAAAACAGTTCGATAAATTATGAAAATGAAAATAAAATAAACTAATTTACAAATAACCAAACAAATAAATATATAAAATAAATACTGCACGACGAAAGGGTTGCTCCACTCCGATAGATCAGAAAAGTGCTGCCGATATGAGTAGGTCGCAGTTCTTGTAGCTAAGTAACCCGCTGCAATGGTCCAGAGTTGGTGTAGTGGCTCATTGATGGTCCGAATATCCAACAGTTGCATTAAGGTATTAGGCGAGCCAACTAAATGAACGCAGACAGGGCTGGTTACACTCGTCCATGGCCACTAATTATCCGGAACTCATATTAAAGTCGAAACACAGAAAAGGTCTGGTTTCGTTTTCATTTTTCTGGTTTCGAACTGTAGTGACGACTAAAACACTCAACAAATGCCCAAACTATTAAACTATAAACGCAGACAGGGCTGCTGAGGACGCTATCAGGGCCACTAATTAGTCGCAACTGCTCTTAATAATGTGGAAACACAGAAAAGGTCTGGTTTCGAACTGTAATGACTCACTAACTCACTAAAAATGTCCAAACTATTAACTATAAGGGCAGACAGAGCTGCTTAGACGCTACCACGGCCACTAATTAGCCGGAACTGCTATATTAAAGTTGAAACACAGAAAAGGTCTGGTTTCGAACTGTAATGACGACTAAAACACTCTACAAATGTCCAAACTATTAAACTATAAACGCAGACAGGTCTGCTGAGGACGCTACCAGGGCCACTAATTAGTCCGAACTGCCATAAAAAACTAAGATGGTCGGTCCGTTGCTAGATGACGTTTCTTAGCAACAATTATCACCCCTAGCAACTGTCTCTATTACTCATTATTACAAACAAATATAATTACACATTTTTCTTTTTAAATAACTAAATCCAATTAAAATAATAAAAATATAACAAAATTAAATACTAATAAAACTGGAATACTATTTACAATTATTTACAAGGTAATTATATATTATGGCGTTAACAATACTTATTAGTCATTTTCCCAGAACGCGGCAATGTGATGTCCAGAGTGTTTTCCATGCCACATTTGAATTTTTGAACTTGAAGAAATTTTTTTATTGTTCCATTCTTGTAAAAGCACTTTTTTTTCATTTTTCTGATTAATTAGTTTTTTCAATAGAAAAAACTTGAACAATCAAATTGTTATTCTCATCTGTGTTCTGATCCGACCTTTGATCTTGGCTATTGAAAACACCTACTGCCTGTGCATTCTTGTAGCTTACATGGCATCAGCATGGGGTTCATTTATCATAAACATGGATGTCTAATCATAGCTCACTATTTGTCACTCGTCTCACATTATGTGGTTAGTGTTGGTAACTAATTTTTTTTTTTATTTTAAGGAAAATAAAATTTTAATTTTTGGAATAATTTTGTATTATACCCTTCATATGTTTATCTTACAAAACCTAAAATGTTGTTTTAATTTTACTGGACCTCAGAAAATTCCCTCAATTTTTTTTAGCAGTTTTTTAAAAAACAGAATTTCTATCTGTCTTTATTGTTTAATTTCTCAATTTTTAAATTTGGCTTAGTGGTAATTCAACAAAATATGAAAAAAAAGAACAGAGTTCTGCCTTGTGAACTTATGAACTAGTGAGCCACTGGCAGGAGATCATGACATGGAGGAATGACATTTTGGTTGTAATGACGGTATCGCCATTTCCCAAACACCACATCATTTAATATGGGGGAGGGGGGTATGAACGCTTGTTGATTGATAGCTGATTATACAAAATTTTTTTAGACTGTTTAATTTTTTGAAATATCAGATATTTGTTGCTATTTTTATTACTAACAAAATTGTTGCTTTCTTTGAAAATACTATTTATTATATATTATACTATTATAATCATATTGTATCCACATGCTTGATTGCTCTTTTTACTTTTGTCAGCTATTATGTTATAAACAAAATAAAGATAGGCCAAATGAAAGGAAAGATAAAGTAGGTTGTAGATGACAAAAATTCATAGAAGTGGTACTATATAACCTATAAATTCAACTTTCGTTCTACAATTTATATTTGAAAGTTGTTATTCAATAATCCGAATACGGCAAAGCCGAAAGGATGTTAATGTGTTTAGTTGTGTCTCACAACCTGCTCATGGGTGGCAGTTTGTGTGAACTACACAACCTATTTTCAAATACAATGTCTTAGGATTCTATTAAGCAATTTAAGCTCAAATTACTTTTTAAAAAATATTTTTACCTAGACATATAATGTATTTATAAATGTATATTTGTGCAATGTTGTATAAAAAATTAACTGCTATAATTATTTAACAAGACTTGAAACAATGAATCCATGGAAATTAAAATTAAATATAGAATTTAAATATGCATAAAATTTAATTATACAATTTTAAACTAGAGTTAATTATTGAATCTGAAGGTTGGAGTATATTCCTTAATTAATTAAAATACAGAGAGCATAAACATTTATCTTTGTCGGTTCTAAAACAGTACTAACTGAACACTAATGTGCTCTTACCTTGTACAAGACAATCCAAATAACCAATCCACACCTTTGTACGAATTTGTGATTCTTTGGCAGAAATGATCTTATTTGTTTTATTATGTTTAATAATGAACCTTTGTAATTAACAATAATAGTAACAATTTTGATTCCTCAAAATTTGAGGTTTTAATGTTCAGAGATTTGTAGAATCCAAAAATTGAATAAAAAATAATCTATCCTCTGACATATGCTGTCTCTAGATTTTCTCAGTGAGTGACTAACAAACTTTTTTTTTTAGATTCGGTGAGTCACAGATCACTTCTTAATAATTCTCAGAACTCGACATACATTACAACCAATTCTTTTTTTGAAAATCACAACTGTTACAGACATTAGCATCTATTTCAGTGTTTATTAATTATTTTAGAAATAATTTGATTAATAGTTAATAAATAAATAGTTAATAATTAATAGTGTAATAATTAATGGATTTTTTAAAATTTTATGATTATTTTATTTTTTTTTTCTCAGATAAAGGTCATAAACCCATTGAAACATACTGGTGTTCTGAATATCACAAAGTTCATGGAGTCAGAAAAGGTGATTTAATTTTTTGTGTGATGTACAGTGCTTCTGTTCCAACGCACACAATGAGGTAAGTTTTATTATTATCAGGTGCTTATTGTTTAATGAATTGAAACAGATTTATAATAAACAATCTTAACAGTTTATTGATAAACAACTGCAAAATCCAGCCCAATTTCTTTCCTAATTTTATTTTTAGCATGTTTATAATTTTTATTTTAGGTATGAATTGATAGTTCTTTTTTTAACTTCTATTAGTTTGAATATTGGGTAGTTAAGAATGTTGAAAATATAAAAATGTTAGATATTATAATTGCTTGTCTATTGGAAATCTGGTCTGTTTAAGTGGAAAAGCAGGTATATTTAAATTTAGGAGAAATTTCTTTCTGAGGCAGTAAAAATTTGTTTTTTGTTCATCTTTGTCATTATATTTATATAATAAACAAAAATGTTTTGAACTATTTTTTAAAATTTATTGTTTCTTTTTTTAAAATATATATTTTTTATATGAATTATTACCCATTTTTGGTATTTTTCTGGATAAAATTCTTGTCTATGATTTTTAGCAAGAAATATTGCTTCCTGCTAAATTTAGTAGTTTCTTTAAATCCTAAACTTGGTGATGTATCTTACAGGATGCAAGATTTTTTTTTTCAAATGACTGAGGTGGGATTTTTTCTACCATTCCTCTAGTGTTATTCTTAGTTGTTATTATTATTGAAGGAATGTAGTAATTATCAGGGTTGTATGCAAGTATGCATACTAGTAAAACCTAAAAAATAAATCTCTTAAAAAACGTAAAACCCCTCCCCCCCCCCAAAAAAAAATCTAAAACCTAAAAAAAAAATAATCTTTTAGCTCCCTTGTATCAGAATAGAAAATGAAGAAAAGTTCAATTTTGTATATATTTTTTTAAATATTTATTTATTGCTATTTACAACTGTACATTATTATACATTTAGTAAATCTGATCTAAGTTAAATTGGAGTGGTACAGGCGTGTAGAGAAACTACCCATTGGTAGCACTCTAATGACATTTTTCATTAGCTGGTCTCGTGGCCATCTTCTTTTCAGGCACCTCGGAGGATTGTCAGGAATGGAAGAGGATGCAAGATTAGAAACTAGGGGGTTTGAGTGATTAAAGAGTTTATAATGGAAGGAGTGATATCTGGTTCGGGCTAGATTGGTTACATAGGGAACATTAAGGTCTTTATGTATGATTTTATTTGTGACAAAGTAAGGAGCATTGAGGATTTTATGAAGGATTTTTTTTGTATTATTTAATTAGTTTTCTATTGCTTTTAAAAATATCTGTTGTCTTCTTCATTTTATATTCTTATTCATAGTGGTATTCTTTTTTTTTGTCTTAATTTATATCAGGAACACATAAGGCCTAAAATTACAATTTGTGTCTTATGAGGTACATGACCCATTTTGGGTTATCTCTTTCAAAACTTATTTTGTTGTTATTTACCATTGTTATATAATGATTGTACTATTATTATTTTTTTCATTCATTTGTCTAAATAACTGTTTATTGCTAAATTTATAATGTTTTCATCCTTACAACTGTAAGGTGTTAGCTATATTTCAAACTGTTTTGTTTAGTTTATTATCTACAATTTTGAACCTTTCCAATCAACCAAGAAAAAAAATTTAATACCTCCCTTAAAATTTGAGGTTTAAGTTTCAAAATTTGTTGATTAAAATAATACATAAAAATTGTATTTACCATAAGTTGGCCATGTTTCTTTTCAAGATACAAACATGAAAGTATAATTAATGGAATTTAGTCCGAGTGCGGTCAAATAAATCTCAAATAGTACACTAATTTACTATTTGAGTTTTATTTGACCGAACCCGGACCAAATTCCATTTATTGATACACATGGTCAATCAGCAATTTTCCAGTATGAAACTATTATTATTTTTTGTTAAATGTTAGTTCTTTGTGTTACACCTAAATATATTGTATTTAGGTTAATATTAAAAAGTATAAGTAAAGATTTGACCCTGTTCACATTTAATATTACACCTATATCAGTTTGATATAATTTTATTAATGTTTTTTTCAGATTGATATCTGAAGAAAGTCTAACCTCTCTACTTGGTGACTCTCTTTCTTGGTGAAATCACTCTTAACATATGAATTAGTAAAATTCATTTTAAACTTTTATATCACATTGTAAAATTTTCTTTAGCAATTTAGTTTAGTTTTATTAAAATTAAATATCAACAAATAATTATAAAAGTGAATTTCTCTAAACATATACTCAGCAACAAATAAAATGGGACATTCATTAACTTTTTACACGCTGCCCCTTATCTTTGAATTTTATTTTATTTCTGTAATTTTAATATTTTATTTGTAATAGCTTAATATGGTTCAGTTAGATAGTCCTTAAAAAAAAATTCCTTAATAATTCTCCAGCATATTCCAGAAGTGGAACTATGGTATGCTCAGGTTGTACAAAGAAAAAAGAAAAGTAACTTTTTTCTCATCAGTTTCAATTGAATATTCAATATAAGAATAGCATGTTATTTTTACTAATATTGATAAAAAATAATTATATTAGAGTGTAATATTATATTTTTTTGTAAAATGATAGATAAAACAAGGAATTATTATAAAATATAATAAAATGCAGCATGGTAGGAGTCGAGAATCTTCAGATGATAAGATTCATAACTTTCTGAGTAATGTTAAGAAAAAATTATTTTTGTCTAATAGTTATATGAAAAAAAAAATGTAAACACCTCCATAACTATTAAGAGTTAAATTTCAAGGAACATAAAAGACCATTCATAAAAACCAATTTTACCTGCGTTTAATTATGATTGCTGATCTCATTTTAATTTCATTTCAATTTAAACATTAATTGTATTGATTATGCTATGATACCTTGTAAGTCAACACAATGATTTTTATATTTTAAAAAATCAATACATCATTCTAGAGAATATCTTGTCAAAAAATGATCGCTTTGTTGGATATCCGTAGTATTTTCTCTAACCTGGCAACTTCTTTTGAGGTATATCTAGAATAAAGTATTATTTTTTATTTTCTTTATATTGTATAATTTTTTTTTTCAGAGTTACGAGGTATCAAAGCTTAAGTAACAACATATTTTTCACCTACTATTTCCTTAAGTGAGTCAGTCTTCTGTTTATAAGTTAAATATTGAAACCCTACTTTAATTGTCAATAATGAAATTTATGAAGCTTATATGTTATTTAATGTAAACAATGCTTTGATCGAAGTGCAATGATTTGTATGTTCAATTTAATTCTATCTTCTTTAATTTATGTTTATCGTTTTAATACTGTAGATATGTTATTGTGTTATTAAATATTAAAAACATGGTTATTTATTTTATATTGTCTTCAGTTTACTAGGTTTATGTAATAAAGTATGATCATGAGATCTTAAAGGGTAACAAACAAATAAATAATTTTTTTTATTTGCAGGAAAGGGTAAATATTATGTACTTATCAGAGCTTTATTTTACCGTTTTGTGTTGAGTATTTATTAAATACTTCTAAATATTATATATAGATATTAAATATTTGAAAAATTGTTAATGTGAATCTAAATTTCATATTTATTTTGTATTATCTTCAGTTTGTTAGCTTTAAGTAACAAAGTATAATCAGAAGATCTAAAAGGGTCACACAAAAATAAATAAGTCTTAAATTATTTTTTCTTTATTTGGAGGAAAAGTAAATGTAGTATACTCATTAGAGCACTAATTTTATCATTTTGTGTTGAGTATTTATTAAATGCTAAAAAATATTATTTATAGATATTAAATATTAAATACATTGTTAATGTGAATGTAAATGTCATATTTATTTTGACTAATAATTGTAGCGTAGGTTATAATAAATTATGACTTGTTTATATTTAAAAGTTGCTATATATACCTATTTTTTTAAAGTACTATATGTGGATAATGTGAATAAATAGAACTAAAAATATGAAGATTAAAATATTTTCAGTTGACTACTGAATAGATTAACAAAAGAAAAAAGGACATTTATATATATCCATGATATTCTATGCTACATGTGTTTATTAATTTGGTACGTTCATATTTATCTCAGGAAAAATTTGATATACAATTTTTTTTTATTTCGATATAAAGAGGTTTGATTGTATAATCATAAAATATCTTTCAGGTCATTAATCATTCAATAAATCATAGTTTTGAGTAGAAATTGGAATTTCACTTTATTATATAATTAGTTTGCCTACTTTTTTGAACTCTTCATTTATCGCAAGAATCACAAAGTGGAAATTTCTGGAAGATATATATAAGAAGATGGTCAGGGTTAAGGTCAAAATCGTTTCTTATGTATACATTTTTACGGTCAACTATATATACATATTTACATAAATATATGTTTTTTATACTGGCTTAGAATAGTTTGTAAGGTTTAACTGATATATGCTTTTGGTTGGACACATAGGACCTAAGTCATTTGAGGTACCAGTCTTGGAGGACATGCAATGTTGAAAATTGGTTTCAGTGACTCAATTTATTGGCAGCGTTTTTTCTTTTCATGTGAGAAAGGTAAGTTTTACATAGTATTATTATTTGAAGTAATATTAGAACAATTTTTATATTCCTTAATGTAATGTTTATATTAACCTAAATCAGATTGACCAATGTTAGTAGTAGGTGATTTGACCAGGTTTTTCATCCAACTAAAGATATTTCACTTTATGAAGATGGGGTATGCACCAGCTCTTCAAGTCCAGAGTTGTCTTCTGGTTGGTATATAATAAGTAATTAACTCTATTTTCTGGACTGGAACCTGGGTCTAGAAGATAAGATTGCTGTGTCGTAGTCCCTTAGTTATTCCGTTCTCCTTAACACAATATAGCAATATAATATCACACTGACAATCTTCAAATAGATTTAATTCATTAAAAATGATTTCTTTATATTAATTTGTTTAAAAAGGCGCATGTTATAGAGTATATCTAAATAAGCACAAGCCTTATTGAAGAAGCAATATTGAATTACTATACTCAAATGACCCTTTACTAATTTTATGTTTTTAAGAAGTGTTAAAATTGAATTTCAACTTTTTTCCTCACTGTTAAATGCCTTGTGCGCTATAACATTTGTTTTTAAAATTATTTTTTGGAACAATGGGGAATTAAAAGCAGGTCTTAGTCTGTTATGTATGTTCATTACTACATTTTTTGTACTTTATTTAATCAAGAAAGCGCTATATTTTATTTAATATCCTTTGTAAATACTGTATTTGCCAAATGTGGACAACAGATGGCAGTGAGACCTCTGCTAACTGGAGTTCATTATCCCTTTATACCTGCTTAGACCCCTGTTTACCTGTTTCTGCTCCTTTTGGTCACTTCTTCAGTTAGTTCGTACAAGTTATTCAGGTTTCATCTGAAAGTTTGTTAGCATTTTGCGAAAATGTCCAAGAAGATCAACGCCTTGGAGCTACTGGAAATGCCAGCTACAGTGACCGAACAGAAACGTTTATATGAGAATAAACACTGTCTTCCTACCGCCTCTTCAAAATATATCGATATCCAATCAAACAGCAGCAGTTCAGAATCTTGTGACTCAACTGATGTTTCTGACACCGAAGATAGTCTGCCACGGAAGGTAATTAAGTGCGAAATCAAAGATTCTTCGTCTTTATCCGATGTTAGTTTCGAAGAGATCAGCGAAGACTCTACTTCCGATGAAGAGGAGCCCGTCCAGAAAAAGAAAAAACTCTTCGAAAGGCTTTTATTGTGGGCAAAGAGGGTTTTGAGACCTCGAACCCGTCCATTTTAGCATACACTTTTTTGCAGTTTTGTATATTATTTAGTTCACTTATACTTATATATGTATAATATACGGTACAGATAACTAGATTAATTTGAAAACTCAACTTAGGTAAAAAAAAATGTCATGGTTAAGGAAAGTTGTTTAAATATTATTCGTTTCAAAGATAAATAATTTATTGTTTCCCGTAAACAACTTCGAGTGCGTTCTCTTTGATTATTTCGAAGCCTTCTTGAAATGGATTACTATACTATTACAAGGTACATATTATGAAATTATTGTTATTATTTTAAAATAATTATGCTGAATATTGAAAATTCATGAAGTTTTTTGTATAAATCAAATGGTTAATTTTTGTGTTTAAAGGTTTTTAAGTTGCAAAATTTTAGTTATGATTAGTACTATTATTAGCACTGAAGTTAGTAATTTTTTTAAATTACAGATCGTGGATAACAATTTAAAAAATTAACGTTTTTTATTTTTAAGACATAAATATATATAATAATACATTTTTTAACGTAAATATTGATTTTTTTGTTTTGAAAAATTATTCTGTGATTTAAAAAATAAAACATTGTTCTTAACTCTGCCGGTGTCGGTCCACAGCCCGGATCCAAAAATGAGGATGGAAACAGTGCTTACATTTTTCATTTAAAGTTTGTAAACTTTAAATTATTGCGTTTATTTTTAAATTGTTGATCTGTGATTTATTATATCATCCTTTTGTGTTGGCACATATGTGAGTACACCATCCATATGAGCTGCTTTTGCAATACTGTATAATTAAGGTAAATTGGGGTAACCAGATGTTCGGTTAGTGCACAAATGCAGATTTTTATCAACAATTTTTTTTAGGAGAGTTCTCATCTATGGTAATTTCGAGTCAGTAGGATGAGATCATTCCATGTTACCTTAGATGTTAGCTTTTCCAGTAAATTTGAAATGGCTATTCATTTATTTTCTTACTCCAACTTAACATACATACTTTGTGATCTTGGTTTGGTAATGTTCTAACTGCTATAATCATAATTTTAAAATAACTAAGTTTCAATTTCCTTCTAAAAGTTTTCTCTAAATAGAAACTATTTCACAGCACTAGTTCCATCATTTTTCAACAGATGAAACTAAAATTTATTTAGAAGTTAAGCAGATTTTTTTTTGAGTGATATCTGAGAGAAAACAATTTTTGTAGTTGAAAACTTGTCAAACCAAGGCAATTACATATAAAATATAATATACTTGTATTTCTAGAATAGATTAATTTTAAAATAGTTAGTGTATGAACTTAATTTCTTCATATTATTATTGTAATAAAACTTAATTAAAAATAATGAACTTGTTTCACAAACATTTTAATGGATTTTTTTTTAATTTTGAATTCCGAAATATGAATTTTTTCTTATTATAATAAAATTATTATTAATATTCATTGTAAAGTTATTTACAGATTTCTCATAACTTCCTTCTTTGTTCTAGCTTTTATTTAGTTATATTACAGTTTTAAAATTTATCATGTTAGTGTACATTTCTTTTTTTTTTTTTTTCATGAATTTGTTACATTAATGGTACTATGAAAGGATGTTTCATATTTTTATATATGTAATAGGCACAAATTATTTGTATGTATTCTTACTATCAAAACTATTATCATTTATGGTAACTAATCTTTAAAACTTATTTTTTTATTTTATTCCATTAGTATTATTATTTTTGTAAAATTTACTTTTTATTAAAAGAATGATAAAAATAAAATTCAACGAAGGAAGACATAAATGGCTCCAACTTTGAATAATCAACTTTGAGTTTGTGCTTATATTAGTTACATAATATATGATATAGTCTCATTTATGCTATAATTAATTTTTAACTTCACAATAAAATATTTTTTGCCTTAAAATATATCTACATTATTAACTTTTGGCTGAGGGTATAGAAATTAATTTATGATTTTTTTAAGGAAAATGAATTCTTCTTACTTCATTTATTTCTATTCTAATTTTTTTAATTTTTATAGCATTTCAGCCATACTGTCCCTTAGCTAATCCATATTCATTATGAAGTGTTTTAAATTGTCCTCATTTTGATGGATTTGTCTTAGTTATAAAATATTACATCATCAATAGTCCTGATATTATATTGTGTAACTACAATATTTAACAGAATTTATTATTTATATATAATGTGTTAATTTTTACCTACCTCTATTTTTATAGACTCTCTACCTACTTCTCAGTAAGTCTAGCATATTAGGCGTGTTCATTTTATTTATTTGACAAGATTTTGCTTAATTCTACTTCTCCTTGTTATTATCTATTTTGGTCCATGTGTTTGCTTTGCTAATTGTTAAATATTAATTTTCTCAATAATGTCAAACTTTTCTTTTATTACTTGTATCTATTTTATCTTCAATTTTTGTTATGTGCTTATCCAGTTTATAAACATTATATAATCCAAATATCACATTTTTGTGAATTTATTTTTCAAATACTTTTTCTATGATTGTAATATCGATTTATTTTTCCTTACTTTATATTATTTCTTTTTCCCACTTATTTTTACTGTTAATTATTCTGTGATTAAACTTTTTTTACTTTATTAGAAACTTTGATTTTCTTGCTATACTTTTTTACAGCTTTTTCTTTCAATATTTCGTTTATCGATTTTTATATTATTTCTGCTACTGAACTATAAATCATAGATCATTCAGTATGGATAGAAGTGGTTTATCTATGTTTTATATATTGTATCCTTCATATTTTTTAAATATCTCCTGGAAACATTGTCGTCCAAAATACAGGAAAAAATGAAGTAAGAAGTATTAAAAATTTTCCTTTAAAATTGATAAATAACTAAAATATATCTACTTTTGAGAATTTTTTATCATCACCCACATTTTTTAGGTGATTCTATTCAAAGAATGTGATCAACTTATGAAATTAAACTCAAACTTACATTAAACATTTTTGCCTTTTAAATTTTATATTTCAGGTGAAAAAAAATTATAATTTAATTGAAAAAAAAAAAAATGGAAACAACCCTGCCCTATTTACCTATTCATTCTAAGATACAGGATGTTATTGCATATATCCTTAAAAATAATCGTTTGTGAAGTTGTCGTTTATGAATAATGAAACCTGGTATAGTAGTCAAACTTGATTTAGTTATTTTTAAGGTTAAAACAGTGAGGAACATATTTGTAGAAACTATGAAATAGGAGACCTACATAAGTTGAAAAATAAATATAAAATATTATAAATAAAGAAAAATAAAATTTTACAGGTGATGTTCTTTTTATTTGGGCCATAAACTTTAATTAGTGCAGATTTTTGGAGCTTTTCTTCATCAAAATATACATACTGACAAATGAACTAGTTTGAACGAAAATTGAGTGAGTCAAGTCTTGAGTTATTGAGTGTTTAGTTCATATTGCAAAATATTTTTTAAAAATTGTAGTTTATTATGCAGTGCAGTAAGGAAAAGAGGGATTGATGGAGGTCTCTTGCGACATGTCCTGACCATTGTAACTCTTCGCTTTCCTATAAAGTGTGATTGATTGCTGCATTTCTGATATTTCTGTATTCATCTTCCTTTTCTAAAGCTCCAATTGCTTGTCCCACTTTGAACCCAATATCATCCTAAGAACTTAGAATTGAACTTTATCTCAAAGATCCCAGTAAGAGCACATGTCTTTCTGCCATGCATCACTATGGGTTTTATTATTACATTATATAATCATGGTTTTAGCTTTTGTGAGTTTTTCTGTGAACTGGATGGATGGGAAACTAATTACTAATAAATACATACAAATTAGGTGTACTGAAAAGAAGTCTTTGTTCAGGAATCTCTAGTCAACTTTAGTAAGTTGGTTGGGGGTTACTGTGTAACTCTTGGGATGTTTTTGGAGTAATTAACTTTCAGGAATGTTTGATTTTTTACTTTTATGTTTTCTTACTGTTGAATTTTCCAGCATTCAATCATATTCTTTATTTTGGGTTGTTTACTTGTAAGCTAATAACTTCTGTCCCTGCTATCAGCAGAAAAGGCCAGCTTCACATATCTGAGGTATTTGTCAACAGCACTAACTTCCCTGAGAATCCCAGATCAGTCATGTTTTCCTAAGACTTCTCTTGAAGCTTATATCTTAGAGAATTTGCACTACTTTAAATGATGTTCTATGAAGGTTTTTAGAACTGTAGATATTATTAAGGATATGGAGCTCTGAAAGAAAAATGAGCCAAGATTTTGGGGTTTTCTGTTATAAAATTAAGTGAGTGGGTGCCTCAAATACTTCAATTTTAACTTTTTAATCACATTTATTCCATCCTTTGCGCAGTCTAGGTGAAAACCTAACTGTTTGCTGAAAGGTAATGAAAAAGTAATGACTCTTTTTTTAATTTAAAATAACTCAAAAATGAATTTTCTGGAAAAAGTGCCACTTATTTCTCCTAATATTAAATACAGATTGGTTGGCAGATTCATCAATTTTTACTATTAACAGTATAGCAAGAGGAGAAGTCAGATGCTTCGTAGATATTAGGAGCTCTAATACTATGCATCAGGAGAAACGTTGGAGAAATTGAGTGGTGGAGAGGAGGCATTCCAGCTTGAGGGATGTAAATGCCAATTAAACACTCTGGGTGGACTCTGCAGTGTAGAAGGGGAGATAGAAATGGAATAAGATGAATGGGGTGGTAAGGGCAAGAATTTGATTGTCCATGTGGTAGAAAAAATGACAAGAGATTACCAAGTGACCATAGGTTGTGATTTACTTGAGAAACGGGGACACGAGTGAAAAATGGCAGGGGACAGTGGAAAATTAGAATTGGTGGAAGAAAGCCTGGTAGAGGATTCTACGGCGCGAGTAGGGGCAATGACGCAGGCGGTAAGTTGGAAAGACGCAATCATGGACGAGTATGACGATTTTTTTTTTTAATGAAGGAGAGGTTCTGGGTGCCACAGGAAGGACGGTTCACGAAATTTCGCTTAAGCAGGACACAGTGACATATGTAAAGGAGCGACGGTATCCGCAGGCACTCTGAAAGCATATTCAAGACGAGATAGAGAACCTCATGAAGCACGGGATAATAGTGGATAGCACATCACCTTCTAATTGTCCATTGTAGGTAGTAAGAAAGAAGAATGCACCAGGCGAAAAAGAGGGAAAATATAGGGTGATTATCGATTATCGTAAGCCGAATGAAAATACTATCGATGAAAGATACTCAATTCCTAGATTTGAGGATATTCTGGATAGATTGGGTGGAGTAGCAATTTTTAGCACGCTAGATCACAAGGCGGGCTATCACCGGATTACAATGTACACAGATGACCTATACTAAACGGCATTCACTTTCGTAAGAGGCCACTATGAGTTCACGAGGATGCCTTTCGTACTAAAAAATGCTCTGATTACATTTCAGAGGCTCATGGACGAGTTCCTGAGGCGGTTGGATGAATCTGTATGCCAAGTCTATATGGACGATCTCTAGGTCTTCAGAAAATCAACTTTTTGGGTCACACTATCTCCAAACAGGAAGTAAGACCAGATATTTAGAAAGTAATGGTCTTATTTATTTATTTGGTTTATTTTTTTTTTTCATTTTTTGGGAGTTCTGTTGGCCCCCCAAAAGTTCTAAAAATTATCCTTATTAAATAAATCCGTAATGTTTAATTGGTATTTATTTATATTAAACAACATAAATAATTTTTTTTTATTAGGAACTTTGAATTTCATGTAGGGGCTACTAGAACTCTAAGAATTTTAAATTTATGCGATTTCGCTGGTGAAAAATTAGTGATCAAAAATTTTTGGAAATTTTTTTTTTCGTTTTTTGGGAGTTCTGTTGGCCCCCCCCCCAAGAGTTCTAAAAATTATCCTTATTAAATAAATCCGTAATGTTGCCTGCAAAAAAGATAAGTGGCTGCAAAGTTGCACAAAAATCTTGCGTAATGTTTAATTGGTATTTATTTATATTAAACAACTTAATAATTCTTTTTTTTTATTGGGAACTTTGAATTGTATGTAGAAACTACTAGAACTCTTAAGAATTTTTAATTTTTACGAATGTTCAGGTGAAAAATTCGCGATCAAAAATTTTTGGAAATTTTTTTTTTCGTTTTTTCGGAATTCTGTCGAGAGTTCTGTTGGCCCTCCTCCCCCCCTCCAAGAGATCTAAAAATTATCCTTATTGAATAAATCCCTAATGTTGCCAGGAAAATACATATACGGTGTTAAAGTTTCATAAAATACGTACTTTACGCGCGGACATTTGACCGGTATTATTGGTGTTTTAAACATCAGAACTATTCCTATAAATAATCGAGAACTCTAGAACTCTTATGGATACTACTAGAACTAAAAAAAAAATTGAAATTTTTCAAGGATGGGGGGCCAACTTCACAGAGGTCCCCCAATTAACTCCTCTATTGGTTAGCCAGACAGAAGAAAATAAAATATGTCTGGTATAGCGGGGGTAAAATTTGTTGCAGGCAGTCAGATAGATACCAGACGTACCAGATAGGTACCAGACCTGGATGTCTTCAGCTGAAGATTGTATACTTAATGACATAATTTACCGTACTGAACTTAAGTTACCCCGAGTGTACAGTTAATTTATGCTTTATCGCCAGAAATATTTTTATTATAATTTTCTATATTCTATTTTTTTTTTTCTATTTTTGTTTAAATGTAGCTGTTTCTTTTTCTTTATTGTTGTATCCATTTTTTTCGCAAGAAATATTTTATTTTAGATGGTTTTTATTTTTTGATAAATTACTTCGAATTTTATTTGATAATTAGCCAATCTCTATTAATTTATCTAAAACAGGGAGATATTTATTTTTTTAAGCTATAAATTAATCTTAATTGAATATTCTTTTCAAAATAATAGAAATTTTTTATTTTATGTTTGCATTTTATTATTTTTTTTTTTGCTATATATAAACTTAATATTATATTTAAAAACTGTTATATTCTATTCTTCATCCACAATCTTTCTTCCCGAAATTCTACTTCTCAACTGTTCAGTCATGCATAATATTCTGAATTCCTGTAACATCAATGCACAATCCCTTATCGCACTACGATGAATTTCAGAAATATTTTCTTGACATTTTTTATCACATTATAGCAGTATCTGAAACCTGGCTAAAACCTTTCTCCCAGATTTCCTTACCAAATTACTCGTTCCAACGCCATGA
>NW_027113495.1:728371-739924 GCF_000696795.3 Halyomorpha halys
CTTGACATTTTTTATCACATTATAGCAGTATCTGAAACCTGGCTAAAACCTTTCTCCCAGATTTCCTTACCAAATTACTCGTTCCAACGCCATGAAAGACCTGATCGCACGGGAGGTGGTGTCGGATTGTATATCCATGAAAGTCTTAAGGCCAAGATCCTCCTACATTCTCCTTCTCATGACTTCGGATGAACTCACATGGAATACTTGTTCATTGAAATTTCCTCCATTACCTCTCATATGTTATTTGCCGTAGTTTACCGCCCTCCTCGTGTTCCATTCGACAACTTCTTTGAATCCTCCCTCGTCAACATGGTTTCCTACTACATCAATATTATTGTCGCCGGAGATTTTAACGTGAATATGCTCTCACAATCTCCTAAAAACACTTCCTAACTGACCTGCTGTTTTCCTTTAACCATCATCTTGTTCCTTATTCTCCTATACCCATCACACTCAATTTCCCGACACATGGTTAGGTTGACTCCCCCATAAAAATCCTGTCTTCTTCTCAACATCCCGTTCCAGTTCTCTCATCACATGATATGATCCCAATTACATACGACCAACCCGTGAAATCCTTCACCCCCAAAATAGTATTATACCGCAATTTAAACCTTATCACTAATGAATCCCTTCAGCCTAATTCTTTCCAATAGGACATCATATATTCCTATAACTATATTCACCCTATGGTAACCACCCTGACCTCAAACCTACAATCCATATTAAATATCCATGTTCTTTTGAAAACCAGTACCATACGTCGTCCCTCTACACCTTAGCTGAACTCCGAAATAAAGGAAATGATGAAAAGAAGAGATGTGGCGAGGCGTAAATACCGTCAAACCCCTCAAAGATCCTCCGGAATGAAATGCGGAAAATAACCCAATCCGCAGTCCGAACTAGCAAAGCCACCTACTTTCATAATGCCCTTTCCAATGCTTCTGATTCCAAATCCAAATGGAAAATACTTCGTAACCTATCCCTACCAGAATCCAAGAATCTCAGTTCCTTTCATGTGACTCCAGATGACCTCAATTACCATTTTATATCCTATACTCATAATTCCTCTACTTCCGTTATTCAACATCACAATTTCAATCCTGAAGACTTGTTTTTCTCACATCTGTCCTACGATGAATTACTTTCCGCTGTCATAAAATCCCACGCTAATGATTATGGCCCTGAAAGTATTCCAGTAAAACTAATAAAATCCAGCCTTCCTGTCGTTATTCCTGTTCTTTACTACATCTACAACTTTTCATTGCAAAACTCCATATTCCTGGAAAACTGCCCTAGTCAGACCTTTGAAGAAACTTTCCCACCCTAGTTCACTGATCGACTTCCGTCCTATTTCTCTCCTATCTTACCTTACAAACCCTTAGAATCCCTCGTCCAAAATCAACTCTCCAACTTCCTAGATGAACGTTCCCTTATCAACCCTTTCCAATCTGGCTTTCGATTTGGCTATTCAACGCAATACGCTCTCCTTAAAATAACCCATGATCTCCAAAACTCCATTGAATACCAAAACCTTACTATCCGCATCCTTCTAGACTTTTCCAAAGGGTTTGACACTGTTGACCATAACATTCTCTTTACTAAATTGCGTAATCTTCCTCTATCCAACACTGCCCTGTGCTGGTTCAAATCCTTTCTCTCAAATCGGTCCCAGCTCAACCTCCATCTAGGACCCTCCCCCTTTCCTGGGGTGTTCCTCAAGGCTTCTCTCTATCTCCTATTCTGTTTACTATTTACATTAATGACCTTCCCCTTCGGATCCATCACTAATACCACATCTGTGCAGATGATTTCCAAATATACCCGCCTTCTGACCAATTACCAGGCACAGAGAAACTTCAACAAGATTTGGATGAGATTTGTGAATGGGCGAGAGCTAAAAGGCTGAAGCTAAATGTGGAGAAGACGAAGCCAATCTTAATAGGCTCCAATCATCTCCTAATATTCCACCTCTGGTCCTATACTAATCTTTGATCAAATACTTTCTTGGAAAAACCATGTATCCAATATCTCCCGCCGTACCTTTTCAACTTTAAATTACCTCCACCAATTATTTCCATTTGAAACTCATAGGCTCCTAGTCACTTCTCTAATATTTCCCCACTTTGACTATTGCTGTATGGTATATGGGGGCGTCTCTGGGGATCTCGAGGTGAAATTAAAACGTTTGATAAATTGCTGTGTACAATTCATCTTCGGGATCCCAAGGGACGTTTCTGTTTCCCGTCTTTATGCAAAGTTGAAGTGGCTTTATCCTTCCTACCGTCGTAAGGATTTCCTAGTATCCTTCATCTACCAAGTCATCCAATCCCGCCGTCCTTCTTATATCTCCGAGCTCCTTCAATTCAAATCCTCTATTTGTTCCCGCAATACCCGTTCCCAGTCTTCAAATTTATACACAACGGCCCACCGAACTGCTGCTTTCCATAGATTGTTCATTATCCGATCCTCATCCTTATGGAACTCCATCCCTTCCAACATCCGTCGCTCCAATACCCTTCCTACCTTTAAATCCCGCCTGTTCAATCATTTGTTATTCATTCAGACCCCATAAAATTGTAAATCAATATAATAGTAACTATGTATGTAAACTGTTATATCAATCTTAATTATTTTTACATCATTTTCTTTTCTATTTTTTATTTATTGTTCAACTGATAAAAGTGAGAAAGTAACTTATAATTATTTTTTATAATGACTGTTTATATTTTTTTGTTTAAGTATCTCTGGGGGCTCCTCAGCCCTCATCTGTTGATTTCTCTGTATTATTCTAAAGGGACTCATCCCTGAATAAATAAAGTATTATTATTATATATCATTTTATAGTTAAGTAAATTTGTATATATTTGTAATTGTCTTGAAATAAATAAATTAGGAGGTAAGAAAAAAAATATATTAAAGTTAGTTGTGAACAACCCATTCAGTGTGTTGGATCGAATTTACCCCTTTTTTCTTTTTTTATCATTTCGATCTGGAACAGTTGTCTAACTGACTCGTATCAGCGGATCGACTGGATCAGCTGACTCAAATGTATATATAGACGAGCTGGGCTGTGTTTCATAATAAAATCTAATAGTATTAGTTCAAAATACAAGTATAGAAACAAAGTGTTAATTACACTATTGCTTATTTTTTCCATAATAAGAAGGACTATTAGTGATATTACAGGAGTTAAAAAGTACTAAAGTACAAGTTACTATTGTATTAAGTTAAATCGAGTATTAGTATTATTAGTTTGTACTTTATTATGAAACAGGGCCCAGGTCTCAATAAAGTCAGTGTCTGAATAGCAACCGTGTTATTCTATTTTTTAAAGTCTTTGTTTTACCAAACATTTAACTGGTGCCGAAACCCGAGAACTTTAAATACCGAAGCAATAATTGTTTTCAAGACGAATTTTTATCATTGTTTTCTTAGCGTCCACCTTTTTTTTTTTCTTATTCTCACATTTTTTAAAAAAATAATGGCTGCCAATAGCATTGTCAGACAAGCGGTCTTGAACCTGGAAGTTTTAAATCAAAACGGGGTCCATGGAGGTGACCCCTTCACCCCCGAAGCTTGCTCCACTACCGGAAGTTTCTTTAGTGGAAGCCCACGCCACAACACTTGAGTGGATAAAAGTACGGTTTATCTACTCAATAGCGAAGATGCAGGGGCATTAAAAGCAGCGGTCGTCTGTAGAGTAAAGAGGAGCATCCTAAATCAGATTCAGGCGGACGAAGAGACCGCATGGAGAGTTATAAAGGAAAGATTAGAGAAGGCGCTCAGAGGAGGACGATGGGCCCCAGAGGAAGGCATATTTATGATAATGAGAGACAAAGAAACCGAAACTAGTGGGTCTAGTGGGAGGCAGTATGCCGCGGAACTCCTGGCACGCTACAACAGAATTTCACCTCACCACATAATGGTACTGTGTGTGGTACGAAAGGAGACTTCGCCAGGGGTAGCACACAGAAATACCGCATAGTCATCGACTACCGCAGACTGAATGAGAATACAGGAGGTGTTGGCCCCGCAAAGGATGGCGGTACCCAAAAGGAGTGGACGATTGCTAGGAGCGCTGAACTACTACTGAAGGTTTGTACTGGACAAGGCGGAGTTTCTTGTACCCTTTAACAATCTACTGAAGAAAGGGAATACAATCAAGATAACACCTCAGAAGGAGAACAGCGTACGGAAGTGCATAGAGATGCTACAGAGGGAACCGGTCCTGGCATTCCCCAATTTCAAGAAGATATTTACCCTCATGACTGATGCAAACGAATACACTTTGTGTGGGGCAGTGTTGTTGCAGGAACACGAAGATGGAGAGCGACTCATAGCGTAGAGAGTCGATGCAGAGACCAGCTACAGTGCCTTGGAACGGGAGTTGCTGGGAATCGTGTGGGCGGTGGAACACTATATATATTTTTGGGAGATTTTTTTCGGGCGCACACCGACTACAGACCATTGCAGTGGGTTGGTAAACTGAAGGAGACATCTGCACGGATCACCAGACAAAAAGAGATCCTTATCTAGAGATCTACAACATGGACATTGCATACAAGCCCGGGAAGGACAACGTGGTTGCGGACTGGTTTCCAAGGGCGGTAATGAATAATGCATTCGAGGATGAGCAAGGTGGACCAACGGGAAGCAGGAGATAGTTCCTAAGACAGCGAGCCCCTGAGATGTAGAACATGAAATGCCGGACACCGAGAACAGTGTTGTCACATCCGAAGACGAAGAATCAACTTCAAGTAGACCCACGGAAATGGAAGAGTTAGACAGGATGGTTAGCAACAAACACCGCCAGATCATCTGGAAAACCAAGACTTCAGGATTAATGAAAATAGAGAATGGGAAATATGACAGCTTTAGTATCACGACCATCTGGTCCTCACTGGGTGTCAAAGAAGATCAGATTTTCAGAGCATTGAAAGATGCATCTATACCGGAACAGACCTACCTCTTGTATATTGGCAATGCAGTTCTTTCTGTTCAGGGTGGGAAAAAAAATAGGTATAGACTGGACATTTATACGGTGCTCGATGATGGTGGAGACTCTTTGGGAATCAGAAAGAGATGGTGCTTGCCTATCACCAGGGCAAGACGAATCAGAGGGGCCTTAATGAATCGCGCACCTTCTGGAGAGCGGCGATATTTGTGGTGGGGAATGAAGCATACTATTCAAGACATAGGAAATTGTGAAGTATGCCTAAGCACCAAATATAACCAGCACCCAGCGCAGGCGATACAGAATGAAACGCCCAGCACAACTTATTGATCAACAGGTGGACTCGTTTAGTTTACCGCGTATAATTTAATTTTTAATTATTAAAATTATTGTGATTACATCTGGACAGAAACTGCACATAGATTCTGACTACTATAGCACTTACTTGACAAATGGTCTAAACTTCCAATTCATTACAAAATACTGATCTAAATGACCATAATAAGGACTATCTGGATATACAGAGTTGAACTTTGGGGCTCAACTAAACCTCTCCTATCCACTAATCCGCAATGTTCCTTACATTGTTACAAATAACACCATCCATTAAGACATTAAAGTTCAAATTTAACCAATCTAGCCCGAATTAGATATCAACCCTCCCATTATAAACTCCCTAACCACCCAAAACCACTACTTTCCAACCTAGCTCCCTCTTCCATTCCTGACAATCCTCCAAAACACCTGAAAAGAAGATGCTTCGAGATCTTCTAATATAAAGAGTTTGGAGACTCTTTAGCTCACTTTTATAAAATATTGGGAAAGAATGGATGACAGAAACTATTCCCTCACCATTTCTCTCCAGTACCGTTACTTGGCGTTAATGAGCTTCTACTACTGTCAAAATATTTTAACTTAATAAATCTTAACAACAATTTTTAAGTTTATAAATGGAGTAACATTTGCACTGATTTCAGAGCATAAGTGGAAATGTAAAACTATTGTTATGCCGATGAAATATTCTTATAGTTTGGCAAAACAAATGGAACTTTATGAAGATTAAACTTTAGAGAATAAACTTTAGAAAGATTAGATTCCTTTATCAAACATCAAACAAAGTCCATTTCATAATAATAGTTAATAAACGTGTTAATATAAATTATTAAAATAAATATTTATTGGAAGACAGAAATACATATTTGTGAATAACTTAATAGAAATAAATAAATGAAATATAATCAGACTATAAAATAGTTTAGTACATATATATTGGAAGAAGATAGTTGACCGTATGAAGTAGATTAGAGGGAGATAGTCTGGGAGGCGGTCAATAAAGGTATCAAATTAGTAACAAAAAACTATTTGTTTCACCCCACTTTGCAGGGTTTCATCAGAAAGGCTAAATAAGAAAACAAATACAAGATAAGAGTTGTTGTTGTATAAATATATTTATTACATATTTAAGTACAAGACAGGAAAAATAAATAAAGAGAATAATTATTAAATAAAAATAGTAAAATAAAAATTGACAAATCTCAGTGTACAAAACAATAGAAAACAAAATACTAGCCAGAATACAACAACAAAAAAAAAAAATACAATTTAGAGTAAATTGTAAGGGAATCAAATAATACAGTTCAAAAAATACAGTATAAACATATATTATGTAAAAATTAAGAAACATATGAAATATAAATAATTACATTAAATAAACTTTCAGTAAATTACTGACAATTAACATATTTTATAATCAAAAAAAGTTTATTATTGGTGCAATTTTGAAATAAAGAATTTGGATTTTAAAGTGCACAATAAATAGAATAAAAATGAATACAAAATAAGCACAGGAAATAAGATGAATTTTTTTTTTTTTTTTTTTAATTTGTTTGGTTTGTTTTTTAAATTTTTTTTTGAGAGTATTAAGATGAAAATGAGATTTAATTTTTCAATTTGTGGGGTTTGTTTTTTTGTGGGAGTATTACTGAAAATTAAACTGTATTTGCTTAAAAAACAAAAACATTTGTACTTATTTTTTGTTTATTGACCTTACCAATGGAAAAAAGTTAAAATGAAGTCTACAATAAAGTTTCAAACTTCAAATTGGCAGTGTTTGTTTTGGTGCAACAAATACTTTAGTAATTTTTTATTTTTTATTTTAGCAATAAATGAACAAAATAAGAAAAATCAAATAACTATAGGTATAAAGAAAACAAGCAATGCTAGGCAATCAATGCTTTTCTTAAAATAATAATTTAGAGAATTTTATATTAATAAAGATTTAAATAAATTTATTATATTGTTTTTTAAAATTAAAAATATTAATAAATGAAATTCAAGTTATCATGGAATATTTGTTGTAAATAAATTAATAATTTTTTAGTTGACACATAAAATAATCAATTCTGAAAAACTATTATTGATGCAGTTTGAAATAAAGAATTTGGATTTTAAAGTGCACAATAAATAGAATAAAAATTAATACAAAATAAGCACAGGCAATAAGATAAAAGATTTTTTTTTTTTTTTTTTTTTTAATTTTTCAATTTGTTTGGTTTATTTTTAAAATTTTTTTTGAGAGTATTACTGAAAATTAAACTGTATTTGCTTTAAAAACAAAAACATTTATACTTATTTTTAGTTTATTGACCTTACCTATGGAAAAAAGTTCAAATGAAGTCTGCAATAAATTTTCAAACTTCAAATTGGCAATAATTTTTGGTGCAACAAATAATTTAGTAATGATTTTATTTTTTTATTTTAGCAATAAATAAACAAAATAAGAAAAATCAAATAACTGTAGATATAAAGAGAACAAGCAATGCTAGGCAATAAATGCTTTTCTTAAAATAATAATTTAGAGAATTTTATATTAATAAAGATTTAAATAAATGTATTATATCGTTTTTTTAAAATTAAAAATATTAATAAATGAAATTTAGCTTATGATAGAATATTTTTAGTAAATAAATTAATAAATTTTTAGTCGACACATTAAATAATCAATTCTGAAAAATCTGGTTAGCCATACCTTTGGGTAGTTTTAGTTAGAATTCATTTTAAGAAAAAATTTGAAATTAATTTACTAATTGATCTTATAATATGATGTGGTGGTATAGTCTTATTAATTGATATTAGCGTTTGATAACATTCTTTTAGTTTTTTTCTCCATTAAACTCTTGGTGTAGGTTTAATATGTCCTGAAAAGGTGGGATCCAGGGTTCCATCGTCGATTGCGTTGTGGCTTCTTGAACCACTTGCCATACCTGGGTCAGTTGTTGTGAACGTAAAGTCCCTGGCGGGAAGCTCCTAACATATCCTGATAGCCAATGAGGATTGATTGGGGGAATTCCTGTTTCATTGTCCATATCTTGATCATCCTTTAAAGAAAATATAGATATCTATTTTAATTCGGCTGTTGTACAAAATATTTATGTCAAAAAAACTAATTATTAGTTATACAATAATGAAAATAAGGGCTAGAAAACATGCTATTGATTAACTATTTTAGTCTGATCTCGTGTTATTCTGATGCGGAACAAAAATAAAAATACATCAATTTGTTCAAACTAAATTTAATAACCTTGATGGAACTGGAAAAATACACTATGGGTTGAAGGTATCATTTTGGGAGTGAAATGCAGTAAATTACAGGCAATATTAGATAGGCAACAATCTTTAAACCTTTTTAACTAAAACGAATAAATGGTGGTTCATGTTTGTGGGACTAATATTACTACAGAATTTAAATGATTCAGTAAAAACAATAAAAATAAATCTGGCACCGTACGTGGATCACAGTACTTTCCCTGACATAAGTATTGTGTAGATGGGTTGGCTTGTCTTCAAGTTATCACTATTCTTTAAAAAAAATTGTTAGAGCCATTTTAGAGAAAATTGTAAAAAATCGACTCTATAAAGTAGCCCTTCCGGCCATCGGATTTTCCCGAAAAAGTTCATGCCATACCCCATGCAATCGGTTTAAATGTAATTTA
The DNA here is from genome assembly GCF_000696795.3 of Halyomorpha halys. NCBI lineage: Eukaryota > Metazoa > Arthropoda > Insecta > Hemiptera > Pentatomidae > Halyomorpha > Halyomorpha halys. The sequence continues at coordinate 737,324 of NW_027113495.1, forward strand.
AGTTTGGTACAACTTTTCGTTTTTGAGCTAGTGTCTACCACATACTCAGACAAGCAGACTATTTTGCGAAACGCGAAAGTTGGTTATTCGGATTCAGGGGACCTCAAAATATGTATTTCCGTTGAAAACAGAATTTGAATTTTTTCACGCAAACTATGAGGATCGCAATACTTCCCCATACTATATATTTCTGACATAGGCTAGTGAAACAAATAATGCCTGGCTATGGTACGATTTTTTATTTGAATCTTAACTAATAAAAAAAAAAAAGTTGGTTGTAAAAGCAAGATTCAGACGGCTTCTTGATCGAAACATAAATGTTTGTTTTTATTAAATGCTAGAAAAAAAAATTAATATTTTATTTTAGGATCTATTGTCGGGATTCGTAAATCAATATATGCCACAATTTTAATATTTATTAAAGATTTTAAAAAGTCGGCAAGCAATGAAAACAAAATGACCGAAAGAATATATTTGTGACATATTTCAAGTTTGTGTCTTATTTTCTATCTGTGAAAATTTATTTAATGAAAAAACTAAATAGGTTCTTCTGAACAAATCTAAAATGAAAACTTAATAAAAATTAAAACACGAATAAAAAAACATTTTTGATGAGTTGTTGCTGTCAGCACTATTGAGCTTTTCTTTCCACTATTGTTGATTTTAAGTTTCTAATACAACTACAGCTAATTTAGCTTTAGTTTTTAGTTGTTAGTTATAGCTAACTTTTGCCCAACTCTGTCTTTTACAAAAGAGTTTTTTTGACACAGAGACAGAGTTTTTTTGACACATTTAAAAAAAAAATCACAATTCCAAAGTTAAAAATTGAAAAAAAAAAACATGAAAAATCAGAGGAAAAAACTACACCAGTGTAGTTTTTTCCCCCGATTTTTTTCAATTTTTAACTTTGGAATTTTGATATTTTTTTGTTCAAAATTACTGAGTAAATTATATGGATCAAAATATAGTACGTTCATTCATAACTAAAAAGTATTAAATATCAGAATCATAAATAGTTAACATTTAACATTTGAATTCCAAGAATTGTGAAGATTTAAAACAAAATGAAGTAAAGTTAGAAATAGCAAGTGAAATTTACCGAAATACATGATAAACATTTTTACTTTTATAATTATGAGATAGTTGACCGTGGATGACTTATACGAGGAGAAGATGGTTGGGAGGAGCGGTAAAAATAAAACACAAATAACTTGAAGTAACTTATTTAATCGTGCTAACGTTTCGGTTAGAATTTCTAGCCTTCATCAGGGCTAAGAACAGAACAAGATAAGAACCAATGAATACAGAAAATAAAAATCTATTTTTATCTGAATGGGAACAGCCTAGCTCAGAAACGAAAAGTCGTACAAAGCTGAAATTACAAATTTAAGGCGGGCACACAGTCTGTGAAGTGACAGCAACTTTCCAAGTCCAATAGGGCTTAAATGCCGAATTTTCGGAACATCTTCCCTTTAAGTACTTTAAATTTTGTTCATTTGTAAAAATTAATATTCTTAACAAAAAAAAAAATATTATGTAATTTTGTAAATAACTAAAGGAGAAAAGTGGAATTCAGGCAACTTCGAGGCCACCCGATCTTTCCTGATTCAATTTCGGTGTCGGTATATTTTGTACACTGTTGTATTCTTAGCAGAAATAAAATTTATATTCATTATTCTCACCAGAAGAAATTCTAAAATACGATTTTTATAACATAAAAATAAAAATTGTTTTTATAATCTTTGCCTTCACAGGTTTTTTTAGATTTTTTTATTTCCGAAAATCACAATAGCGTTAACATTAACAAGCTTCCTCTAGTCCACACAACTTGGCGAATTATGTGATGTTGTCCCATGCATACCAGTTTTGAACAGAATGTTGCTTATACTATTTATGAATATGTATTAAATTAAATCTGTACCACTACAACCTATGAAGGGTCGGGGGTTCAATACTTTGTAAAGAAGTACTGTTACTAGACCAACGGTTGTGCAAGGAGGTGATTTGGTCAGAATCACTCTCGACCGCTAGATTTTTACCCAATTAAGGGTACCAAATTTGAGTTGCAGGGTGGACCCCAGGAGGGCTCCAAGAACCAACAGGAGTTGACTCACGGCTACACTGTTACAGAAAACAATTTTCTGCCCAGCCAGATTCGAACTCGGGTCCTTAGAGTTATGAATATGTATAGTATTAAAAAATTGTAATAATTTAGTAGAATTGTGTAGGAAATAGTTAATAGCATTATCAATCTTTAAAATAATTATTAATACCTCATCACTAGAAGAACTTGAGGATGACTCGCTGGACGAATTAGGTGAGATTACAGGCTGCACAGCCCTGTTGTCACTAACGAAGATGGATGAATTATCGTTATTTAAGCTAGCAAATAACGAATTATTATTAATATCTGGCCATGAAGTAAGTGGGCTATGGTCTAACGGTCGCCATGGATAAACGTTGTATGGTGACCACACATTTGAAGCCCATGGTGACCAGGTGTTAGGTTCCTCAGGAGGAGAATTTGCAAGTCCTCTGGAACCATTGTCGCCATTGGGTACGTTTCTTGGTCTCATGTGATTTGCTCCTGGAGCTCTATTG